>NW_027591933.1:25000-68406 GCF_964213995.1 Mustelus asterias | reverse complement strand
AGGGAGTGCCGCACTGTCAGAGGGTCAGTACTGAGGGAGTGCCGCACTATCAGAGGGTCAGTGCTGAGGGAGTGCTGCACTGTCAGAGGGTCAGTACTGAGGGAGTGCCGCACTGTCAGAGGATCAGTGCTGAGGGAGTGCCGCACTGTCAGAGGGTCAGTGCTGAGGGACTGCTGCACTGTCAGAGGGTCAGAACTGAGGGAGTGCCGCACTGTCAGAGGGTCAGTGCTGAGGGAGTGCCGCACTGTCAGAGGGTCAGTGCTGAGGGAGTGCTGCACTGTCAGAGGGTCAGTACTGAGGGAGTGCCGCACTGTCAGAGGGTCAGTACTGAGGGAGTGCCGCACTGTCAGAGGGTCAGTGCTGAGGGAGTGCCGCACTGTCAGAGGGTCAGTGCTGAGGGAGTGCCACACTGTCAGAGGGTCAGTGCTGAGGGAGTGTCGCACTGTCAGAGGGTCAGTGCTGAGGGAGTGTCGCACTGTCAGAGGGTCTGTGCTGAGGGAGTGCCGCACTGTCAGAGGGTCAGTGCTGAGGGAGTGCTGCACTGTCAGAGGGTCAGTGCTGAGGGAGTGCCACTCTGTCAGAGGGTCAGTACTGAGGGAGTGCTGCACTGTCAGAGGGTCAGTGCTGAGGAAGTGCCGCACAGTCAGAGGGTCAGTGCTGAGGGAGTGCTGCACTGTCAGAGGGTCAGTGCTGAGGGAGTGCCGCACTGTCTGAGGGTCAGTGCTGAGGAAGTGCCGCACTGTCAGAGGGTCAGTGCTGAGGGAGTGCCGCACTGTCAGAGGGTCAGTGCTGAGGGAGTGCCGCACTGTCAGAGGGTCAGTGCTGAGGGAGTGCCGCACTGTCAGAGGGTCAGTACTGAGGGAGTGCCGCACTGTCAGAGAGTCAGTGCTGAGGGAGTGCCGCACTGTCAGAGGGTCAGTGCTGAGGGAGTGCCGCACTGTCAGAGGGTCAGTGCTGAGGGAGTGCCGCACTGTCAGAGGGTCAGTACTGAGGGAGTGCCGCACTATCAGAGGGTCAGTGCTGAGGGAGTGCTGCACTGTCAGAGGGTCAGTACTGAGGGAGTGCCGCACTGTCAGAGGATCAGTGCTGAGGGAGTGCCGCACTGTCAGAGGGTCAGTGCTGAGGGACTGCTGCACTGTCAGAGGGTCAGAACTGAGGGAGTGCCGCACTGTCAGAGGGTCAGTGCTGAGGGAGTGCTGCACTGTCAGAGGGTCAGTACTGAGGGAGTGCCGCACTGTCAGAGGATCAGTGCTGAGGGAGTGCCGCACTGTCAGAGGGTCAGTGCTGAGGGAGTGCTGCACTGTCAGAGGGTCAGAACTGAGGGAGTGCCGCACTGTCAGAGGGTCAGTACTGGGGGAGTGCCGCACTGTCAGAGGGTCGGTGCTGAGGGGGTGCCGCACTGTCAGAGGGTCAGTACTGGGGGAGTGCCGCACTGTCAGAGGGTCAGTGCTAAGGGAGTGCCGCACTGTCAGAGGGTCAGTACTGGGGGAGTGCCGCACTGTCAGAGGGTCGGTGCTGAGGGGGTGCCGCACTGTCAGAGGGTCAGTACTGGGGGAGTGCCGCACTGTCAGAGGGTCAGTGCTGAGGGAGTGCCGCACTGTCAGAGTGTCAGTGCTGAGGGAGTGCCGCACTGTCAGAGGGTCAGTGCTGAGGGAGTGCCACACTGTCAGAGGGTCAGTGCTAAGGGAGTGCTGCACTGTCAGAGGGTCAGTGCTGAGGGAGTGCCGCACTGTCAGAAGGTCAGTGCTGAGGGAGTGCCGCACTGTCAGAGGGTCAGTGCTGAGGGAGCACCGCACTGTCAGAGGGTCAGTACTGAGGGAGTGCCGCACTGTCAGAGGGTCAGTGCTGAGGGAGTGTCGCACTGTCAGAGGGTCAGTGCTGAGGGAGTGCCACACTGTCAGAGGAACAGTGCTGAGGGAGTGCCGCACTGTCAGAGGAACAGTGCTGAGGGAGTGTCGCACTGTCAGAGGGTCAGTACTGAGGGAGTGTCGCACTGTCAGAGGGTCAGTGCTGAGGGAGTGTCGCACTGTCAGAGGGTCAGTGCTGAGGGAGTGCCGCACTGTCAGAGGATCAGTACTGAGGGAGTGCCGCTCTGTCAGAGGGTCAGTGCTGAGGGAGTGCTGCACTGTCAGAGGGCCAGTGCTGAGGGAGTGCTGCACTGTCAGAGGGTCAGTGCTGAGGGAGTGCCGCACTGTTTGAGGGTCAGTGCTGAGGGAGTGCCGCACTGTCAGAGGGTCAGTGCTGAGGAAGTTCAGCACAGTCAGAGGGTCAGTGCTGAGGGAGTGCCGCACTGTCAGAGGGTCAGTGCTGAGGGAGTGCCGCACTGTCAGAGGGTCAGTGCTGAGGGAGTGCCGCACTGTCTGAGTGTCAGTGCTGAGGGAGTGCTGCACTGTCAGAGGGTCAGTGCTGAGGGAGTCCCGCACTGTCAGAGGGTCAGTGCTGAGGGAGTGCCGCACTGTCAGAGGGTCAGTGCTGAGGGAGGGCCGCACTGTCAGAGGGTCAGTGCTGAGGGAGTGTCGCACTGTCAGAGGGTCAGTGCTGAGGGAGTGCCGCACTGTCAGAGGGTCAGTGCTGAGGGAGTGCCGCACTGTCAGAGGGTCAGTGCTGAGGGGGTGCCGCACTGTCACAGGGTCAGGGCTGAGGGAGTGCCGCACTGTCAGACGGTCAGTACTGAGGGAGTGCCGCACTGTCAGAGGGTCAGTGCTGAGGGAGTGCCGCACTGTCAGAGGGTCAGTGCTGAGGGAGTGCCGCACTGTCAGAGGGTCAGTACTGAGGGAGTGCCGCTCTGTCAGAGGGTCAGTACTGAGGGAGTGCCGCACTGTCAGAGGGTCAGTGCTGAGGGAGTGCTGCACTGTCAGAGGGTCAGTACTGAGGGAGTGCCGCACTGTCAGAGGATCAGTACTGAGGGAGTGCTGCACTGTCAGAGGATCAGTGCTGAGGGAGTGCCGCACTGTCAGAGGGTCAGTGCTGAGTGAGTATCGCACTGTCAGAGGATCAGTGCTGAGGGAGTGCCGCACTGTCAGAGGGTCAGTGCTGAGTGAATGCCGCACTGTCAGAGGGTCAGTGCTGAGGGAGTGCCGCACTGTCAGAGGGTCAGTGCTGAGGGAGTGCCGCACTGTCAGAGGGTCAGTGCTGAGGGAGTGCCGCACTGTCAGAGTATCAGTGCTGAGGGAGTGTCGCACTGCCAGAGGTTCAGTGCTGAGGGAGTGCCGCACTGTCAGAGGGTCGGTGCTGAGGGAGTGCCGCACTGTCAGAGGGTCAGTGCTGAGGGAGTGCCGCACTGTCAGAGGGTCAGTGCTGAGGGAGTGCTGCACTGTCAGAGGGTCAGTGCTGAGGGAGTGCCGCACTGTCAGAGGATCAGTACCGAGGGAGTGCCGCACTGTCAGAGGGTCAGTGCTGAGGGAGTGCCGCACTGTCAGAGGGTCAGGACTGAGGGAGTGCCGCACTGTCAGAGGGTCAGTGCTGAGGGAGTGCCGCACTGTCAGAGGATCAGTACTGAGGGAGTGCCGCACTGTCAGAGGGTCAGTGCTGAGGGAGTGCCGCACTGTCAGAGGGTCAGTGCTGAGGGAGTGCCGCACTGTCAGAGGAACAGTGCTGAGGGAGTGTCGCACTGTCAGAGGGTCAGTGCTGAGGGAGTGCCGCACTGTCAGAGGGTCAGTGCTGAGGGAGCGCCGCACTGTCAGAGGGTCAGTGCTGAGGGAGTGCCGCACTGTCAGAGGAACAGTGCTGAGGGAGTGTCGCACTGTCAGAGGGTCAGTACTGAGGGAGTGTCGCACTGTCAGAGGGTCAGTACTGAGGAACGCCGCACTGTCAGAGGATCAGTACTGAGGGAGTGCCGCACTGTCAGAGGGTCAGTGCTGAGGGAGTGCCACACTGTCAGAGGGTCAGTGCTGAGGGAGTGCTGCACTGTCCGAGGGTCAGTGCTGAGGGAGTGCCGCGCTGTCAGAGGGTCAGTGCTGAGGGAGTGCCGCACTGTCAGAGGGTCAGTGCTGAGGGAGTGCCGCACTGTCAGAGGGTCAGTGCTGAGGGAGTGCCGCACTGTCAGAGGGTCAGTGCTGAGGGAGTGCCGCACTGTCAGAGGGTCTGTGCTGAGGGAGTGTCGCACTGTCAGAGGGTCAGTGCTGAGGGAGTGCCGCACTGTCAGAGGAACAGTGCTGAGGGAGTGTCGCACTGTCAGAGGGTCAGTGCTGAGGGAGTGCCGCACTGTCAGAGGGTCAGTGCTGAGGGAGTGCCGCACTGTCAGAGGATCAGTACTGAGGGAGTGCCGCACTGTCAGAGGGTCAGTGCTGAGGGAGTGCCGCACTGTCAGAGGGTCAGTGCTGAGGGAGTGCCACACTGTCAGAGGGTCAGGACTGAGGGAGTGCCGCACTGTCAGAGGGTCAGTGCTGAGGGAGTGCCGCACTGTCAGAGGGTCAGTGCTGAGGGAGTGCCGCACTGTCTGAGGGTCAGTGCTGAGGGAGTGTCGCACTGTCAGAGGGTCAGTGCTGAGGGAGTGCCGCACTGTCAGAGGAACAGTGCTGAGGGAGTGTCGCACTGTCAGAGGGTCAGTGCTGAGGGAGTGCCGCACTGTCAGAGGGTCAGTGCTGAGGGAGTGCCGCACTGTCAGAGGGTCAGTGCTGAGGGAGTGCCGCACTGTCAGAGGGTCAGTGCTGAGGGAGTGCCGCACTGTCAGAGGGTCAGTGCTGAGGGAGTGCCACACTGTCAGAGGGTCAGGACTGAGGGAGTGCCGCACTGTCAGAGGGTCAGTGCTGAGGGAGTGCCGCACTGTCAGAGGGTCAGTGCTGAGGGAGTGCCGCACTGTCAGAGGGTCAGTGCTGAGGGAGTGCCGCACTGTCAGAGGGTTAGGACTGAGGGAGTGCCGCACTGTCAGAGGGTCAGGACTGAGGGAGTGCCGCACTGTCAGAGGGTCAGGACTGAGGGAGTGCCGCACTGTCAGATGGTCAGGACTGAGGGAGTGCCGCACTGTCAGAGGGTCAGTACTGAGGGAGTGCCGCACTGTCAGAGGGTCAGTGCTGAGGGAGTGCCGCACTGTCAGAGGGTCAGTGCTGAGGGAGTGCCGCACTGTCAGAGGGTCAGTGCTGAGGGAGTGCCGCACTGTCAGAGGGTCAGTACTGAGGGAGTGTCGCACTGTCAGAGGGTCAGTGCTGAGGGAGTGCCGCACTGTAAGAGGATCAGTGCTGAGGGAGTGCTGCACTGTCAGAGGGTCAGTGCTGAGGGAGCGCAGCACTGTCAGAGGGTCAGTGCTGAGGGAGTGCCGCACTGTCAGAGGGTCAGTGCTGAGGGAGTGCCGCACTGTCTGAGGGTCAGTGCTGAGGGAGTGCCGCACTGTCAGAGGGTCAGTGCTGAGGGAGTGCCGCACTGTCAGAGGGTCAGTGCTGAGGGAGTGCTGCACTGTCAGAGGGTCAGTGCTGAGGGCGTGCCACACTGTCAGAGGGTCAGGACTGAGGGAGTGCCGCACTGTCAGAGGGTCAGTGCTGAGGGAGTGCCGCACTGTGAGAGGGTCAGTGCTGAGGGAGTGCCGCACTGTCTGAGGGTCAGTGCTGAGGGAGTGCCGCACTGTCAGAGGGTTAGGACTGAGGGAGTGCCGCACTGTCAGAGGGTCAGGACTGAGGGAGTGCCGCACTGTCAGAGGGTCAGGACTGGGGGAGTGCCGCACTGTCAGAAGGTCAGGACTGAGGGAGTGCCGCACTGTCAGAGGGTCAGTGCTGAGGGAGTGCCGCACTGTCAGAGGGTCAGTGCTGAGGGAGTGCCGCACTGTCAGAGGATCAGTGCTGAGGGAGTGCCGCACTGTCAGAGGGTCAGTACTGAGGGAGTGCTGCACTGTCAGAGGGTCAGTGCTGAGGGAGTGCCGCACTGTCAGAGGATCAGTGCTGAGGGAGTGTCGCACTGTCAGAGGGTCAGTGCTGAGGGAGTGCCGCACTGTCAGAGGGTCAGTGCTGAGGGAGTGCCGCACTGTCAGAGGGTCAGCTTTCACGGAGTGCCACACTGTCAGAGGGTCAGTGCTGAGGGAGTGCCGCACTGTCAGAGGGTCAGTGCTGAGGGAGTGCTGCACTGTCAGAGGGTCAGTGCTGAGGGTGTGCCGCACTGTCAGAGGGTCAGCTTTGAGGGAGTGCCACACTGTCAGAGGGTCAGTGCTGAGGGAGTGCCGCTCTGTCAGAGGGTCAGTACTGAGGGAGTGCTGCACTGTCAGAGGGTCAGTACTGAGGGAGTGCCGCACTGTCAGAGGATCAGTGCTGAGGGAGTGCCGCACTGTCAGAGGGTCAGTGCTGAGGGAGTGCTGCACTGTCAGAGGGACAGAACTGAGGGAGTGCCACACTGTCAGAGGGTCAGTGCTGAGTGAGTGTCGCACTGTCAGAGGATCAGTGCTGAGGGAGTGCCGCACTGTCAGAGGGTCAGTACTGAGGGAGTGCCACACTGTCAGAGGGTCAGTGCTGAGGGAGTGCCGCACTGTCAGAGGGTCTTTGCTGAGGGAGTGCCGCACTGTCAGAGGGTCAGTACTGAGGGAGTGCCGCACTGTCAGAGGTTCAGTGCTGAGGGAGTGCCGCACTGTCAGAGGGTCAGTGCTGAGGGAGTGCCGCACTGTCAGCGGGTCAGTGCTACAGAGAAACATAGAAACCCTACAGTGCAGAAGGAGGCCATTCGGCCCATCGAGTCTGCACCGACCACAATCCCACCCAGGCCCTACCCCCACAAATTTACCCGCTCATCCCTCTAACTACACATCTAAGGGGCAATTTTTAACCTGGCCAATCAACCTAACCCGCACATCTTTGGACTGTGGGAGGAAACCGGAGCACCCGGAGGAAACCCACGCAGACACGAGGAGAATGTGCAAACTCCACACAGACAGTGACCCGAGCCGGGAATCGAACCCGGGACCCTGGAGCTGTGAAGCAGCAGTGCTAACCCACTGTGCCACCGTGCCGCACTGTCAGAGGGTCAGTGCTGAGGGAGTGCCGCACTGTCAGAGGGTCAGTGCTGAGGGAGTGCCGCACTGTCTGAGGGTCAGTGCTGAGGGAGTGCCGCACTGTCAGAGGGTCAGTGCTGAGGGAGTGCCGCACTGTCAGAGGGTCAGTGCTGAGGGAGTGCCGCACTGTCAGAGGGTCAGTGCTGAGGGTGTGCCACACTGTCAGAGGGTCAGGACTGAGGGAGTGCCGCACTGTCAGAGGGTCAGTGCTGAGGGAGTGCCGCACTGTGAGAGGGTCAGTGCTGAGGGAGTGCCGCACTGTCTGAGGGTCAGTGCTGAGGGAGTGCCGCACTGTCAGAGGGTTAGGACTGAGGGAGTGCCGCACTGTCAGAGGGTCAGGACTGAGGGAGTGCCGCACTGTCAGAGGGTCAGGACTGAGGGAGTGCCGCACTGTCAGAAGGTCAGGACTGAGGGAGTGCCGCACTGTCAGAGGGTCAGTGCTGAGGGAGTGCCGCACTGTCAGAGGGTCAGTGCTGAGGGAGTGCCGCACTGTCAGAGGATCAGTGCTGAGGGAGTGCCGCACTGTCAGAGGGTCAGTACTGAGGGAGTGCTGCACTGTCAGAGGGTCAGTGCTGAGGGAGTGCCGCACTGTCAGAGGATCAGTGCTGAGGGAGTGCCGCACTGTCAGAGGGTCAGTGCTGAGGGAGTGCCGCACTGTCAGAGGGTCAGTGCTGAGGGAGTGCCGCACTGTCAGAGGGTCAGTGCTGAGGGAGTGCTGCACTGTCAGAGGGTCAGTACTGAGGAAGTGCTGCACTGTCAGAGGGTCAGTACTGAGGGAGAGCCGCACTGTCAGAGGGTCAGTGCTGGGGGAGTGCCACACTGTCAGAGGGTCAGTGCTGAGGGAGAGCCGCACTGTCAGAGGGTTAGTGCTGGGGGAGTGCCACACTGTCAGAGGGTCAGTGCTGAGGGAGTGCCGCACTGTCAGAGGGTCAGTGCTGAGGAAGTGCCGCACTGTCAGAGGGTCAGTGCTGAGGGAGTGCTGCACTGTCAGAGGGTTAGGACTGAGGCAGTGCTTCACTGTCAGAGGGTCATTGCTGAGGGACTGCCGCACTGTCAGAGGGTCAGGACTGAGGGAGTGCCGCACTGTCAGAGGGTCAGGACTGAGGGAGTGCCGCACTGTCAGAAGGTCAGGACTGAGGGAGTGCCGCACTGTCAGAGGGTCAGTACTGAGGGAGTGCCGCACTGTGAGAGGGTCAGTGCTGAGGGAGTGCCGCACTGTCAGAGGATCAGTGCTGAGGGAGTGCCGCACTGTCAGAGGGTCAGTGCTGAGGGAGCGCAGCACTGTCAGAGGGTCAGTGCTGAGGGACTGCCGCACTGTCAGAGGGTCAGGACTGAGGGAGTGCCGCACTGTCAGAGGGTCAGGACTGAGGGAGTGCCGCACTGTCAGAAGGTCAGGACTGAGGGAGTGCCGCACTGTGAGAGGGTCAGTGCTGAGGGAGTGCCGCACTGTCAGAGGATCAGTGCTGAGGGAGTGCTGCACTGTCAGAGGGTCAGTGCTGAGGGAGTGCTGCACTGTCAGAGGGTCAGTGCTGAGGGAGTGCCGCACTGTCAGAGGGTCAGTGCTGAGGGAGTGCCGCACTGTCAGAGGGTCAGTACTGAGGGAGTGCCACACTGTCAGAGGGTCAGTGCTGAGGGAGTGCCGCACTGTCAGAGGGTCAGTGCTGAGGGAGTGCCGCACTGTCAGAGGGTCAGTACTGAGGGAGTGCCGCACTGTCAGAGGGTCAGTGCTGAGGGAGTGCCGCACTGTCAGAGGGTCAGTGCTGAGGGAGTGCCGCACTGTTAGAGGGTCAGTGCTGAGGGAGTGCCACACTGTCAGAGGGTCAGGACTGAGGGAGTGCCGCACTGTCAGAGGGTCAGTGCTGAGGGAGTGCCGCACTGTCAGAGGGTCAGTGCTGAGGGAGTGCCGCACTGTCTGAGGGTCAGTGCTGAGGGAGTGCCGCACTGTCTGAGGGTCAGTGCTGAGGGAGTGCCGCACTGTCAGAGGGTCAGTGCTGAGGGAGTGCCGCACTGTCAGAGGGTCAGTGCTGAGGGTGTGCCACACTGTCAGAGGGTCAGGACTGAGGGAGTGCCGCACTGTCAGAGGGTCAGTGCTGAGGGAGTGCCGCACTGTGAGAGGGTCAGTGCTGAGGGAGTGCCGCACTGTCTGAGGGTCAGTGCTGAGGGAGTGCCGCACTGTCAGAGGGTTAGGACTGAGGGAGTGCCGCACTGTCAGAGGGTCAGGACTGAGGGAGTGCCGCACTGTCAGAGGGTCAGGACTGAGGGAGTGCCGCACTGTCAGAAGGTCAGGACTGAGGGAGTGCCGCACTGTCAGAGGGTCAGTGCTGAGGGAGTGCCGCACTGTCAGAGGGTCAGTGCTGAGGGAGTGCCGCACTGTCAGAGGATCAGTGCTGAGGGAGTGCCGCACTGTCAGAGGGTCAGTACTGAGGGAGTGCTGCACTGTCAGAGGGTCAGTGCTGAGGGAGTGCCGCACTGTCAGAGGATCAGTGCTGAGGGAGTGTCGCACTGTCAGAGGGTCAGTGCTGAGGGAGTGCCACACTGTCAGAGGGTCAGTGCTGAGGGAGTGCCGCACTGTCAGAGGAACTGTGCTGAGGGAGTGTCGCACTGTCAGAGGGTCAGTGCTGAGGGAGTGCCGCACTGTCAGAGGGTCAGTACTGAGGAACGCCGCACTGTCAGAGGATCAGTACTGAAGGAGTGCCGCTCTGTCAGAGGGTCAGGACTGAGGGAGTGCTGCACTGTCAGAGGGCCAGTGCTGAGGGAGTGCTGCACTGTCAGAGGGTCAGTGCTGAGGGAGTGCCGCACTCTCAGAGGGTCAGTCCTGAAGGAGTGCTGCACTGTCAGAGGGTCAGTGCTGAGGGAGCGCCGCACTGTCAGAGGGTCAGTGCTGAGGGAGTGCCGCACTGTCAGAGGGTCAGTGCTGAGTGAGTGTCGCACTGTCAGAGGATCAGTGCTGAGGGAGTGTCGCACTGTCAGAGGGTCAGTACTGAGGGAGTGCCGCACTGTCAGAGGGTCAGTACTGAGGGAGTGCCGCACTGTCAGAGGGTCAGTGCTGAGGGAATGCCGCACTGTCAGAGGGTCAGTGCTGAGGGAGTGCCGCACTGTCAGAGGGTCAGTGCTGAGGGAGTGCCGCACTGTCAGAGGGTCAGTGCTGAGGGAGTGCTGCACTGTCAGAGGGTCAGTACTGAGGAAGTGCTGCACTGTCAGATGGTCAGTACTGAGGGAGAGCCGCACTGTCAGAGGGTCAGTGCTGGGGGAGTGCCACACTGTCAGAGGGTCAGTGCTGAGGGAGTGCCGCACTGTCAGAGGGTCAGTACTGAGGGAGAGCCGCACTGTCAGAGGGTCAGTGCTGGGGGAGTGCCACACTGTCAGAGGGTCAGTGCTGAGGGAGTGCCGCACTGTCAGAGGGTCAGTGCTGAGGGAGTGCCGCACTGTCAGAGGGTCAGTGCTGAGGGAGTGCCGCACTGTCAGAGGGTCAGTGCTGAGGGAGTGCCACACTGTCAGAGGGTCAGTGCTGAGGGAGTGCCGCACTGTCAGAGGGTCAGTGCTGAGGAAGTGCCGCACTGTCAGAGGGTCAGTGCTGAGGGAGTGCCGCACTGTCAGAGGGTCAGTGCTGAGGGAGTGCCGCACTGTCAGAGGGTTAGGACTGAGGCAGTGCTTCACTGTCAGAGGGTCATTGCTGAGGGACTGCCGCACTGTCAGAGGGTCAGGACTGAGGGAGTGCCGCACTGTCAGAGGGTCAGGACTGAGGGAGTGCCGCACTGTCAGAAGGTCAGGACTGAGGGAGTGCCGCACTGTCAGAGGGTCAGTACTGAGGGAGTGCCGCACTGTGAGAGGGTCAGTGCTGAGGGAGTGCCGCACTGTCAGAGGATCAGTGCTGAGGGAGTGCCGCACTGTCAGAGGGTCAGTGCTGAGGGAGCGCAGCACTGTCAGAGGGTCAGTGCTGAGGGACTGCCGCACTGTCAGAGGGTCAGGACTGAGGGAGTGCCGCACTGTCTGAGGGTCAGTGCTGAGGGAGTGCCGCACTGTCTGAGGGTCAGTGCTGAGGGAGTGCCGCACTGTCAGAGGGTCAGTACTGAGGGAGTGTCGCACTGTCAGAGGGTCAGTACTGAGGGAGTGCAGCACTGTCAGAGGGTCAGTGCTGAGGGAGTGCCGCACTGTCAGAGGGTCAGTGCTGAGGGAGTGCCGCACTGTCAGAGGGTCAGTGCTGAGGGAGTGTTGCACTGTCAGAGGGTCAGTGCTGAGGGAGTGCCGCACTGTCAGAGGGTCAGTGCTGAGGGAGTGCCGCACTGTCAGAGGGTCAGTGCTGAGGGAGTGCCGCACTGTCAGAGGGTCAGGACTGAGGGAGTGCCGCACTGTCAGAAGGTCAGGACTGAGGGAGTGCCGCACTGTCAGAGGGTCAGTACTGAGGGAGTGCCGCACTGTGAGAGGGTCAGTGCTGAGGGAGTGCCGCACTGTCAGAGGATCAGTGCTGAGGGAGTGCCGCACTGTCAGAGGGTCAGTACTGAGGGAGTGCTGCACTGTCAGAGGGTCAGTGCTGAGGGAGCGCCGCACTGTCAGAGGGTCAGTGCTGAGGGAGTGCCGCACTGTCAGAGGGTCAGTGCTGAGGGATTGCCGCACTGTCAGAGGGTCAGTGCTGAGGGAGTGCCGCACTGTCAGAGGGTCAGTGCTGAGGGAGTGCCGCACTGTCAGAGGGTCAGTGCTGAGGGAGTGCCGCACTGTCAGAGGGTCAGTGCTGAGGGAGTGCCGCACTGTCAGAGGGTCAGTGCTGAGGGAGTGCCGCACTGTCAGAGGGTCAGTGCTGAGGGAGTGCCGCACTGTCAGAGGGTCAGTGCTGAGGGAGTGCCGCACTGTCAGAGGGTCAGTGCTGAGGGAGTGCCGCACTGTCAGAGGGTCAGTGCTGAGGGAGTACCGCACTGTCAGAGGGTCAGTGCTGAGGGAGTGCCGCACTGTCAGAGGGTCAGTGCTGAGGGAGTGCCGCACTGTCAGAGGGTCAGTACTGAGGGAGTGCCGCACTGTCAAAGGGTCAGTGCTGGGGGAGTGCCGCACTGTCAGAGGGTCAGTGCTGAGGGAGTGCCGCACTGTCAGAGGGTCAGTGCTGAGGGAGTGCCGCACTGTCAGAGGGTCAGTGCTGAGGGAGTGCCGCACTGTCAGAGGGTCAGTGCTGAGGGAGTGCCGCACTGTCAGAGGGTCAGTGCTGAGGGAGTGCCGCACTGTCAGAGGGTCAGTGCTGAGGGAGTGCCGCACTGTCAGCGGGTCAGTGCTGAGGGAGTGCAGCACTGTCAGAGGGTCAGTGCTGAGGGAGTGCCGCACTGTCAGAGGGTCAGTGCTGAGGGAGTGCCGCACTGTCAGAGGGTCAGTGCTGAGGGAGTGCCGCACTGTCAGCGGGTCAGTGCTACATAGAAACATAGAAACCCTACAGTGCAGAAGGAGGCCATTCGGCCCATCGAGTCTGCACCGACCACAATCCCACCCAGGCCCTACCCCCACAAATTTACCCGCTAATCCCTCTAACTACACATCTAAGGGGCAATTTTTAACCTGGCCAATCAACCGAACCCACACATCTTTGGACTGTGGGAGGAAACCGGAGCACCCGGAGGAAACCCATGCAGACACGAGGAGAATGTGCAAACTCCACACAGACAGTGACCCGAGCCGGGAATCGAACCCGGGACCCTGGAGCTGTGAAGCAGCAGTGCTAACCACTGTGCTACTGTGCCGCACTGTCAGAGGGTCAGTGCTGAGGGAGTGCCGCACTGTCAGATGGTCAGTGCTGAGGGAGTGCCGCACTGTCAGAGGGTCAGTGCTGAGGGAGTGCCGCACGGTCAGAGGGTCAGTACTGAGGGAGTGCCGCACTGTCAGAGGGTCAGCGCTGAGGGAGCGCCGCTCTGTCACAGGGTCAGTACTGAGGGAGTGCCGCACTGTCAGAGGGTCAGTGCTGAGGGAGTGCCGCACTGTCAGAGGATCAGTGCTGAGGGAGTGTCGCACTGTCAGAGGGTCAGTGCTGAGGGAGTGCCACACTGTCAGAGGGTCAGTGCTGAGGGAGTGCCACACTGTCAGAGGGTCAGTGCTGAGGGACTGCCGCTCTGTCAGAGGGTCAGTGCTGTGGGAGTGTCGCACTGTCAGAGGATCAGTGCTGAGGGAGTGTCGCACTGTCAGAGGGTCAGTGCTGAGGGAGTGCCGCACTGTCAGAGGGTCAGTGCTGAGGGAGTGCCGCACTGTCAGAGGGTCAGTGCTGAGGGAGTGCCGCACTGTCAGAGGGTCAGCTTTGAGGGAGTGCCACACTGTCAGAGGGTCAGTGCTGAGGGAGTGCCGCACTGTCAGAGGGTCAGTGCTGAGGGAGTGCCGCACTGTCAGAGGGTCAGTGCTGAGGGAGTGCCGCACTGTCAGAGGGTCAGCTTTGAGGGAGTGCCACACTGTCAGAGGGTCAGTGCTGAGGGAGTGCCGCTCTGTCAGAGGGTCAGTACTGAGGGAGTGCCGCACTGTCAGAGGGTCAGGGCTGAGGGAGTGCCGCACTGTCAGAGGGTCAGTGCTGAGGGAGTGCCGCACTGTCAGAGGGTCAGTGCTGAGGGAGTGCCGCACTGTCAGAGGGTCAGCTTTGAGGGAGTGCCACACTGTCAGAGGGTCAGTGCTGAGGGAGTGCCGCTCTGTCAGAGGGTCAGTACTGAGGGAGTGCCGCACTGTCAGAGGGTCAGTGCTGAGGGAGTGCCGCACTGTCAGAGGGTCAGTGCTGAGGGAGTGCCGCACTGTCAGAGGATCAGTGCTGAGGGAGTGCCGCACTGTCAGAGGGTCAGTACTGAGGGAATGCTGCACGGTCAGAGGGTCAGTGCTGAGGGAGTGCTGCACTGTCAGAGGGACAGAACTGAGGGAGTGCCACACTGTCAGAGGGTCAGTGCTGAGTGAGTGTCGCACTGTCAGAGGATCAGTGCTGAGGGAGTGTCGCACTGTCAGAGGGTCAGTGCTGAGGGAGTGCCGCACTGTCAGAGGGTCAGTGCTGAGGGAGTGCCGCACTGTCAGAGGATCAGTGCTGAGGGAGTGTCGCACTGTCAGAGGGTCAGTGCTGAGGGAGTGTCGCACTGTCAGAGGATCAGTGCTGAGGGAGAGTCACACTGTCAGAGGGTCAGTGCTGAGGGAGTGCCGCACTGTCAGAGGGTCAGAGCTGAGGGAGTGCCGCACTGTCAGAGGGACAGTACTGAGGGAGTGCCGCACTGTAAGAGGATCAGTGCTGAGGGAGTGTCGCACTGTCAGATGGTCAGTGCTGAGGGAGTGCTGCACTGTCAGAGGGTCAGTACTGAGGGAGTGCCGCACTGTCAGAGGGTCAGTGCTGAGGGAGTGCTGCACTGTCAGAGGGTCAGTACTGAGGGAGAGCCGCACTGTCAGAGGGTCAGAGCGGGGGAGAGTGCCACACTGTCAGAGGGTCAGTGCTGAGGGAGAGCCGCACTGTCAGAGGGTCAGTGCTGGGGGAGTGCCACACTGTCAGAGGGTCAGTGCTGAGGGAGTGCCGCACTGTCAGAGGGTCAGTGCTGAGGGAGTGCCGCACTGTCAGAGGGTCAGTACTGAGGGAGTGCCGCAATGTCAGAGGGTCAGCTTTGAGGGAGTGCCACACTGTCAGAGGGTCAGTGCTGAGGGAGTGCTGCACTGTCAGAGGGTCAGTACTGGGGGAGTGCCGCACTGTCAGAGGGTCAGTGCTGAGGGAGTGCTGCACTGTCAGAGGGTCAGTGCTGAGGGAGTGCTGCACTGTCAGAGGGTCAGTGCTGAGGGAGTGCTGCGCTGTCAGAGGGTCAGTGCTGAGGGAGTGCCGCACTGTCAGAGGGTCAGTGCTGAGGGAGTGCCGCACTGTCAGAGGGTCAGTGCTGAGGGAGTGCCGCACTGTCAGAGGTCAGTGTTGAGGGAGTGCCGCACTGTCAGAGGGTCAGTGCTGAGGGAGTGTCGCACTGTCAGGGGGTCAGTGCTGAGGGAGTGCCGCACTGTCAGAGGGTCAGTGCTGAGGGAGTGCCGCACTGTCAGAGGGTCAGTGCAGAGGGAGTGTCGCACTGTCAGAGGGTCAGTACTGAGGGAGTGCCGCTCTGTCAGAGGGTCAGGACTGAGGGAGTGCTGCACTGTCAGAGGGCCAGTGCTGAGGGAGTGCTGCACTGTCAGAGGGTCAGTGCTGAGGGAGTGCCGCACTCTCAGAGGGTCAGTCCTGAGGGAGTGCTGCACTGTCAGAGGGTCAGTGCTGAGGGAGTGCCACACTGTCAGAGGGTCAGTGCTGAGGGAGCGCCGCACTGTCAGAGGGTCAGTGCTGAGGGAGTGCCGCACTGTCAGAGGGTCAGTACTGAGGGAGTGCCGCACTGTCAGAGGGTCAGTACTGAGGGAGTGCCGCACTGTCAGAGGGTCAGTACTGAGGGAGTGCCGCACTGTCAGAGGGTCAGTACTGAGGGAGCGCCGCACTGTCAGAGGGTCAGTGCTGAGGGAGTGCCGCACTGTCAGAGGGTCAGTGCTGAGGGAGCGCCGCACTGTCAGAGGGTCAGTGCTGAGGGAGTGCCGCACTGTCAGAGGGTCTGTGCTGAGGGAGTGCCGCACTGTCAGAGGGTCAGTACTGAGGGAGTGCCGCACTGTCAGAGGGTCAGTGCTGAGGGAGTGCCGCACTGTCAGAGGGTCAGTGCTGAGGGAGTGCCGCACTGTCAGAGGGTCAGTGCTGAGGGAGTGCCGCACTGTCTAAGGGTCCGTGCTGAGGGAGTGCCGCACAGTCAGAGTGTCAGTGCTGAGGGAGTGTCGCACTGTCAGAGGGTCAGTACTGAGGGAGTGCCGCACTGTCAGAGGGTCAGTACTGAGGGAGTGCCGCACTGTCAGAGGGCCAGTGCTGAGGGAGTGCTGCACTGTCAGAGGGTCAGTGCTGAGGGAGTGCCGCACTGTCAGAGGGTCAGTGCTGAGGGAGTGCCGCACTGTCTAAGGGTCAGTGCTGAAGGAGTGCCGCACTGTCAGAGGGTCAGGACTGAGGGAGTGCTTCACTGTCAGAGGGTCAGTGCTGACGGACTGCCGCACTGTCAGAGGGTCAGGACTAAGGGAGTGCCGCACTGTCAGAGGGTCAGGACTGAGGGAGTGCCGCACTGTCAGAAGGTCAGGACTGAGGGAGTGCTTCACTGTCAGAGGGTCAGTGCTGAGGGACTGCCGCACTGTCAGAGGGTCAGTACTGAGGGAGTGCCGCACTGTCAGAGGGTCAGTACTGAGGGAGTGCCGCACTGTGAGAGGGTCAGTGCTGAGGGAGTGCCGCACTGTCAGAGGATCAGTGCTGAGGGAGTGCCGCACTGTCAGAGGGTCAGTGCTGAGGGAGCGCCGCACTGTCAGAGGGTCAGTGCTGAGGGAGTGCCGCACTGTCAGAGGGTCAGTGCTGAGGGAGTGCCGCACTGTCAGAGGGTCAGTGCTGAGGGAGTGCCGCACTGTCAGAGGGTCAGTGCTGAGGGAGTGACGCACTGTCAGAGGGTCAGTGCTGAGGGAGTGCCGCACTGTCAGAGGATCAGTGCTGAGGGAGTGCCGCACTGTCAGAGGGTCAGTGCTGAGGGAGTGCCGCACTGTCAGAGGGTCAGTGCTGAGGGAGTGCCGCACTGTCAGAGGGTCAGTGCTGAGGGAGTGCCGCACTGTCAGAGGGTCAGTGCTGAGGGAGTGCCGCTCTGTCAGAGGGTCAGTGCTGAGGGAGTGCCGCACTGTCTGAGGGTCAGTGCTGAGGGAGTGCCGCACTGTCAGAGGGTCAGTGCTGAGGGAGTGCCGCACTGTCTAACGGTCAGTGCTGAGGGAGTGCCGCACTGTCAGAGGATCAGTGCTGAGGGAGTGCCGCACTGTCAGAGGGTCAGTGCTGAGGGAGTGCTGCACTGTCAGAGGGTCAGTACTGAGGGAGTGCCGCACTGTCAGAGGGTCAGGACTGAGGGAGTGCTTCACTGTCAGAGGGTCAGTGCTGAGGGAGTGCCGCACTGTCAGAGGGTCAGTGCTGAGGGAGTGTCGCACTGTCAGAGGGTCAGTGCTGAGGGAGTGCCGCACTGTCAGAGGGTCAGTGCTGAGGGAGTGCCGCACTGTCAGTGGGTCAGTGCTGAGGGAGTGCCGCACTGTCAGAGGGTCAGTGCTGAGGGAGTGCCGCACTGTCAGAGGGTCAGTGCTGAGGGAGTGCCGCACTGTCAGAGGGTCAGTGCTGAGGGAGTGCCGCACTGTCAGAGGGTCAGTGCTGAGGGAGTGCCGCACTGTCAGAGGGTCAGTGCTGAGGGAGTGCCGCACTGTCAGAGGGTCAGTACTGAGGGAGTGCCGCACTGTCAGAGGGTCAGTGCTGAGGGAGTGCCGCACTGTCAGAGGGTCAGTACTGAGGGAGTGCCGCACTGTGAGAGGGTCAGTGCTGAGGGAGTGCCGCACTGTCAGAGAAGATGTTGGAGAGTGCGGGGCTGGGAGCTGTGGGGCAGGTGGCTGCTGGTCAGAGGCAGCCCCAGAGAGTGGGAGACACATTATTCGTGTTGATTTATCTCCCTCTCTCTCTCTCCGCTTCCCTGTGGCAGCAACATCCATCTGCCTGAGGCCTTGGGGTCTTCGCCAGGTCAAGAAAGAGAGAGAAAGACAGAGTGAGACAGAGAGAGAGAGAGAGACAGAGAGAGAGAGAGAGTGAGACAGAGAGAGAGAGAGAGAGACAGAGAGAGAGAGACAGAGAGAGACAGAGAGACAGAGAGAGAGAGAGACAGACAGAGAGACAGAGAGAGAGCGACAGAGTGAGACATAGAGAGAGAGAGTGAGACAGAGAGAGAGACAGAGAGAGAGAGACAGAGAGAGAGAGACAGACAGAGAGACAGAGAGAGAGAAAGAGACAGACAGAGAGAGAGAGAGAGACAGAGAGAGAGACACAGACAGAGATAGGGAGGGGGTGTAGGGGCTGGAGGAGGTTACAGAGATAGGGAGGGGTGTCGGGGCTGGAGGAGGTTACAGAGATAGGGAGGGGTGTCGGGGCTGGAGGAGGTTACAGAGATAGGGAGGGGTGTAGGGGCTGGAGGAGGTTACAGAGATGGGGAGGGGTGTAGGGACTGGAGGGGGTTACAGAGATAGGGAGGGGTGTAGGGGCTGGAGGAGGTTACAGAGATAGGGAGGGGTGTCGGGGCTGGAGGAGGTTACAGAGATAGGGAGGGTGTGTAGGGGCTGAGGAGGTTACAGAGATAGGGATTGGGTGTAGGGGCTGGAGGAGGTTACAGAGATGGGGAGGGGTGTAGGGACTGGAGGAGGTTACAGAGATGGGGAGGGGTGTAGGGGCTGGAGGAGGTTACAGAGATGGGGAGGGGTGTAGGGACTGGAGGAGGTTACAGAGATGGGGAGGGCTGTAGGGACTGGAGGAGGTTACAGAGATAGGGAGGGGGGTAGGGGCTGGAGACGCTTACCAAGATAGGGAGGGGTGTCGAGGCTGGAGGAGGTTACAGAGATAGGGAGGGGTGTAGGGACTGGAGGAGGTTACAGAGATAGGGAGGAGTGAGGGGCTGGAGGATGTTACAGGGATAGGGAGGGGTGTAGGGGCTGGAGGAGGTTACAGAGATAGGGAGGGGTGTCGGGGCTGGAGGAGGTTACAGAGATAGGGAGAGGTGTAGGAGCTTGTGGAGGTGACAGAGATAGGGAGGGGTGTCGGGGCTGGAAGGGGTTTCAGAGATAGGGAGAGATGTCGGGGCTGGAGGAGGTTACAGAGATAGGGAGGGGTGTAGGGGCTGGAGGAGGTTACAGAGATAGGGAGGGGTGTAGGGGCTGGAAGAGGTTACAGAGATAGGGAGAGGGTGTCCGGGCTGGAGGAAGTTAAAGAGATAGGGAGGGGTGTAGGGGCTGGAGGAGGTTACAGAGATAGGGAGGGGTGTAGGGGCTGGAGGAGGTTACAGAGATGGGGAGGGGTGTAGGGACTGGAGGAGGTTACAGAGATAGGGAGATGTGCATGGGCTGGATGAGGTTACAGAGATAGAGAGGGGTGTAGGGGCTGGAGGATGTTACAGAGATAGGGAGGGGTGTAGGGCTGGAGGAGGTTACAGAGATAGGGAGGGGTGTAGGGGCTGGAGGATGTTACAGAGATAGGGAGGGGTGTAGGGGCTAGAGGACGTTACAGAGATAGGGAGGGGGTGTAGGGGGCTGGAAGAGGTTACAGAGATAGGGAGGGGTGTAGGGGCTGGAGGAGGTTACAGAGATAGGGAGGGGTGTAGGGGCTGGAAGAGGTTACAGAGATAGGGAGGGGTGTAGGGGCTGGAGGAGGTTACAGAGATGGGGAGGGGTGTAGGGACTGGAGGGGGTTACAGAGATAGGGAGGGGTGTAGGGGCTGGAGGAGGTTACAGAGAAAGGGAGGGGGTGTAGGGGCTGGAAGAGGTTACAGAGATAGGGAGGGGTGTAGGGGCTGGAGGAGGTTACAGAGATAGGGAGGGGTGTAGGGGCTGGAGGAGGTTACAGAGATAGGGAGGGGTGTAGGGGCTGGAGGAGGTTACAGAGATAGGGAGGGGTGTAGGGGCTGGAGGAGGTTACAGAGATAGGGAGGGGTGTTGGGGCTGGAGGAGGTTACAGAGATAGGGAGGGGTGTCGGGGCTGGAGGAGGTTACAGAGATAGGGAGGGGTGTAGGGGCTGGAGGAGGTTATAGAGATAGGGAGGGGTGTCGGGGCTGGAGGAGGTTACAGAGATAGGGAGGGGTGTCGGGGCTGGAGGAGGTTACAGGGATAGGGAGGGGTGTCGGGGCTGGAGGAGGTTACAGAGATAGGGAGGGGTGTAGGGGCTGGAGGAGGTTACAGAGATGGGGAGGGGTGTAGGGACTGGAGGGGGTTACAGAGATAGGGAGGGGTGTAGGGGCTGGAGGAGGTTACAGAGATAGGGAGGGGTGTCGGGGCTGGAGGAGGTTACAGAGATAGGGAGGGTGTGTAGGGGCTGAGGAGGTTACAGAGATAGGGAGTGGGTGTAGGGGCTGGAGGAGGTTACAGAGATGGGGAGGGGTGTAGGGGCTGGAGGAGGTTACAGAGATGGGGAGGGGTGTAGGGACTGGAGGAGGTTACAGAGATGGGGAGGGCTGTAGGGACTGGAGGAGGTTACAGAGATAGGGAGGGGGGTAGGGGCTGGAGACGCTTACCAAGATAGGGAGGGGTGTCGAGGCTGGAGGAGGTTACAGAGATAGGGAGGGGTGTAGGGACTGGAGGAGGTTACAGAGATAGGGAGGAGTGAGGGGCTGGAGGATGTTACAGGGATAGGGAGGGGTGTAGGGGCTGGAGGAGGTTACAGAGATAGGGAGGGGTGTCGGGGCTGGAGGAGGTTACAGAGATAGGGAGGGGTGTAGGGGCTGGAGGAGGTTACAGAGATAGGGAGGGGGTGTAGGGGCTGGAGGAGGTTACAGAGATAGGGAGGGGTGTAGGGGCTAGAGGAGGTTACAGAGATAGGGAGGGGGTGTAGGGGCTGGAAGAAGTTAAAGAGATAGAGAGGGGTGGAGGGGCTGGAGGAGGTTACAGAGATAGGGAGGGGTGTAGGGGCTGGAAGAGGTGACAGAAAGGGATTGGAGGTTGGGGGTGGGGACGGTTACTGTAGTACGGAGGGGTGTAGGGGCTGGAGGAGGTTACAGAGATAGGGAGGGGGTGTAGGGGGCTGGAGGAGGTTACAGAGATAGGGAGGGGGTGTAGGGGCTGGAGGAGGTTACAGAGATAGGGAGGGGGTGTAGGGGCTGGAGGAGGTTACAGAGATAGGGAGGGGTGTAGGGGCTGGAGGAGGTTACAGAGATAGGGAGGGGTGTAGGGGCTGGAGGAGGTTACAGAGATAGGGAGGGGGTGTAGGGGGCTGGAGGAGGTTACAGAGATAGGGAGGGGGTGTAGGGGCTGGAGGAGGTTACAGAGATAGGGAGGGGGTGTAGGGGCTGGAGGAGGTTACAGAGATAGGGAGGGGTGTAGGGGCTGGAGAAGGTTACAGAGATAGGGAGGGGTGTAGGGGCTGGAGGAGGTTACAGAGATAGGGAGGGGTGTAGGGGCTGGAGGAGGTTACAGAGATAGGGAGGGGTGTAGGGGCTGGAGGAGGTTACAGAGATAGGGAGGGGTGTAGGGGCTGGAGAAGGTTACAGAGATAGGGAGGGGTGTAGGGGCTGGAGGAGGTTACAGAGATAGGGAGGGGTGTAGGGGCTGGAGGAGGTTACAGAGATAGGGAGGGTTGTAGGGGCTGGAGGAGGTTACAGAGATAGGGAGGGGTGTAGGGGCTGGAGGAGGTTACAGAGATAGGGAGGGGTGTAGGGGCTGGAGGAGGTTACAGAGATAGGGAGGGTTGTAGGGGCTGGAGGAGGTTACAGAGATAGGGAGGGGTGTAGGGGCTGGAGGAGGTTACAGAGGTAGGGAGGGTTGTAGGGGCTGGAGGAGGTTACAGAGATAGGGAGGGGGTGTAGGGGCTGGAGGAGGTTACAGAGACAGGGAGGGGTGTAGGGGCTGGAGGAGGTTACAGAGATAGGGAGGGGTGTCGGGGCTGGAGGAGGATACAGAGATAGGGAGGGGTGTCGGGGCTGGAGGAGGTTACAGAGATAGGGAGGGGGTGTAGGGGCTGGAGGAGGTTACAGATATAGGGAGGGGTGTAGGGGCTGGAGGAGGTTACAGAGATAGGGTGGGGTGTAGGGGCTGGAGGAGGTTACAGAGATGGGGAGGGGTGTAGGGACTCGAGGAGGTTACAGAGATAGGGAGGTGTGCATGGGCTGGATGAGGTTACAGAGATAGAGAGGGATGAAGGGGCTGGAAGAGGTGTCAGAAAGGGATTGGAGGTTGGGGGTGGGGACGGTTACAGTAGTACGGAGGGGTGTAGGGGCTGGAGGAGGTTACAGAGATAGGGAGGGGTGTAGGGGCTGGAGGAGGTTACAGTGATAGGGAGGGGTGTAGGGGCTGGAGGAGGTTACAGAGATAGGGAGGGGTGTAGGGGCTGGAGGAGGTTACAGAGATAGGGAGGGGTGTAGGGGCTGTAGGAGGTTACAGAGATAGGGAGGGGTGTAGGGGCTGGAGGAGGTTACAGAGATAGAGTGGGGTTGAGGGGCTGCAGGAGGTTACAGTGATAGGGAGGGGTGTAGGGGCTGGAGGAGGTTACAGAGATAGGGAGGGGGTGTAGGGGCTGGAGGAGGTTACAGAGATAGGGAGGGGGTGTAGGGGCTGGAGGAGGTTACAGAGATAGGGAGGGGTGTAGGGGTTGGAGGAGGTTACAGAGATAGGGAGGGGTGTTGGGGCTGGAGGAGGTTACAGAGATAGGGAGGGGTGTAGGGGCTGGAGGAGGTTACAGAGATAGGGAGGGGTGTTGGGGCTGGAGGAGGTTACAGAGATAGGGAGGGGTGTAGGGGCTGGAGGAGGTTACAGAGATAGGGAGGGGTGTCGGGGCTGGAGGAGGTTACAGAGATAGGGAGGGGGGTAGGGGCTGGAGGAGGTTACACAGATAGGGAGGGGTTTTTGGCGGCAGGAGGAGGTTACAGAGATAGGGAGGAGTGAGGGGCTGGAGGATGTTACAGGGATAGGGAGGGGGGTAGGGGCTGGAGGAGGTTTCAGCGATGTGATGGGGTGATGGGGCTGGGGGAGGTTACAGAGATAGGGAGGGGTGTAGGGGCTGGAGGAGGTTACAGAGATAGGGACGGGTGTAGGGGCTGGAGGAGGTTACAGAGATAGGGAGGGGTGTAGGGGCTGGAGGAGGTTACAGAAATAGGGAGGGGTGTAGGGGCTGGAGGAGGTTACAGAGATAGGGAGGGGTGTAGGGGCTGGAGGAGGTTACAGTGATAGGGAGGGGTGTAGGGGCTGGAGGAGGTTACAGAGATAGGGAGGGGTGTAGGGGCTGGAGGAGGTTACAGAGATAGGGAGGGTTGTAGCGATTGGAGGAGGTTACAGATATAGGGAGGGGTGTAGGGACTGGACGAGGTTACAGAGATAGGGAGGGGATGTAGGGACTGGAGGAGGTTACACAGATAGGGAGGGGTGTAGGGATTGGAGGAGGTTACAGAGATAGGGAGGGGTGTAGAGACTGGACGAGGTTACAGAGATAGGGAGGGGGTGTAGGGACTGGAGGAGGTTACAGAGATAGGGAGGGGGTGTAGGGGCTGGAGGAGGTTACAGAGATAGGGAGGGGGTGTAGGGGCTGGAGGAGGTTACAGAGATAGGGAGGGGTGTCGGGGCCTGGAGGGGGTTACAGAGATAGGGAGGGGTGTAGGGGGTGGAGGGGGTTACAGAGATAGGGAGGGTTGTAGGGGCTGGAGGAGGTTACAGAGATAGGGAGGGGTGTAGGGGGCTGGAGGAGGTTACAGAGATAGGGAGGGATGTAGGGGCTGGAGGAGGTTACAGAGATAGGGAGGGGTGTAGGGGCTGGAGGAGGTTACTGAGATAGGGAGGGGGTGCAGGGGCTGGAGGAGGTTACAGAGATAGGGAGGGCTGTAGGGGCTGGAGGAGGTTACTGAGATAGGGAGGGGGTGTAGGGGCTGGAGGAGGTTACAGAGATAGGGAGGGGTGTAGGGGCTGGAGGAGGTTACAGAGATAGGGAGGGGCGTAGTGGCTGGAGGAGGTTACTGAGATAGGGAGGGGGTGTAGGGGCTGGAGGAGGTTACAGAGATAGGGAGGGGTGTAGGGGCTGGAGGAGGTTACAGAGATAGGGAGAGGTGTAGGAGCTGGAGGAGGTTACAGAGATAGGGAGGGGTGGAGAGGCTGGGGGAGATTACAGAGAGAGGGAGGGGTGTAGCGACTGGAGGAGGTTCCAGAGATAGGGAGGGGTGTAGGGATGGAGGACGTTACAGAGATAGGGAAGGGTGGAGGGGCTGGAGGAGGTTACAGAGATAGGGAGGGTTGTAGGGGCTGGAGGAGGTTACAGAGTTAAGGAGGGGTGTAGGGTCTGGAGGAGGTTCCAGACATAGGGAGGGGTGTACAGGCTGGAGGAGGTTACAGAGTTAGGAGGGGGTCGAGGGGCAGGAGGAAGTTGCAGAGATAGGGAGGGGTGTAGGGGCTGGAGGAGGTTACAGAGATAGGGAGGGGTGTAGGGGCTGGAGGAGGTTACAGAGATAGGGAGGGGTGTAGGGGCTGGAGGAGGTTACAGAGATAGGGAGGGGTGTAGGGGCTGGGGGAGGTTACAGAGATAGGGAGGGGCATAGGAGCTGGTGGAGGTTACAGAGATAGGGAGGGGTGTAGGGGCTGGAGGAGGTTTCAGAGATAGGGAGGTGTGTAGGGACTGGAGGAGGTTACAGAAATAGGCACGGGGTGTAGGGGCTGGAGGAGGTTACAGAGATAGGGAGGGGGTGTAGGGGCTGGAGGAGGTTACAGAGATAGGGAGGGGTGTAGGGGCTGGAGGAGGTTACAGAGATAGGGAGGGGTGTAGGGGCTGGAGGAGGTTACAGAGATAGGGAGTGGGTGTAGGGGCTGGAGGAGGTTACAGAGATAGGGAGGGGTGTAGGGGCTGGAGGAGGTTACAGAGATAAGGAGGGGTGTAGGGGCTGGAGGGGGTTACAGATATAGGGAGAAGTGCAGGGACTGTAGGAGGTTACAGAGATAGGGAGCGGCATAGGAGCTGGTGGAGGTTACAGAGATAGGGAGGGGTGTAGGGGCTGGAGGAGGTTACAGAGATAGGGAGGGGTGTAGGGGCTGGAGGTGATTATAGAGATAGGGATGGGTGTAGGGACTGGAGGAGGTTACAGAGATAGGGAGGGGTGTAGGGGCTGGAGGAGGTTACAGAGATAGGGAGGGGTGTAGGGGCTGGAGGAGGTTATAGAGATAGGGAGGGGTGTAGGGACTGGAGGAGGTTACAGAGATAGGCACGGGGTGTAGGGGCTGGAGGAGGTTACAGAGATAGGAGGGGTGTAGGGACTGGAGGAGGTTACAGAGATAGGCACGGGGTGTAGGGGCTGGAGGAGGTTACAGAGATAGGCACGGGGTGTAGGGGCTGGAGGAGGTTACAGAGATAGGGAGGGGTGTCGGGGCTGGAGGAGGTTACAGAGATAGGGAGGGGGTGTAGGGGCTGGAGGAGGTTACAGAGATAGGGAGGGGTGTAGGGGCTGGAGGAGGTTACAGAGATAGGGAGGGGTGTAGGGGCTGGAGGGGGTTACAGAGATAGGGAGTGGGTGTTGGGGCTGGAGGAGGTTGCCGAGATAGGGAGGGGCGTAGGAGCTGGTGGAGGTTACAGAGATAGGGAGGGGTGGAGGGGCTGGGGGAGGTCACAGAGATAGGGAGGGGTGTAGGGGCTGGAGGATGTTACAGAGCTCGGGAGGGGTGTATGGGCTGCAGGAGGTTACAGAGAGTGGGAGGGGTGTAGGGGCTGGAGGATGTTACAGAGATAGGGATGGGGTGTAGTGGCTGGAGAAGGTTACAGAGATAGAGAGGGGTGTAGCGGCTGGAGGAGGTTACAGAGATAGGGAGGGGTGTAGGGGCTGGGGGGAGGTTACAGAGATAGGAAGGGGTGCAGGGGCTGGAGGAGGTTACAGAGATAGGGAGTGGGTGTCAGGGCTGGAGGAGGTTACAGAGATAGAGAGGGGTATAGGGGCTGGAGGGGGTTACAGAGATAGGGAGGGTTGTAGGGGCTGGAGGAGGTTACAAAGATAGGGAGGGGTGTAGGGGCTGGAGGGGGTTCCAGAGATAGGGTGGGCTGTCGGGGCTGGAGGAGGTTACAGAGATAGGGAGGGGCTGGAGGAGGTTACAGTGATAGGGAGGGGTGTAGGGGCTTGAGGAGGTTACAGAGATGGGGAGGGGAGTAGGGGCTGGAGGAGGTTACAGAGATAGGGAGGGGGTCTCGGGGTCTGGAGGAGGATACAGAGATAGGGAGTGGGTGTAGGGGCTGGAGGAGGTTGCCGAGATAGGGAGGGGCGTAGGAGCTGGTGGAGGTTACAGAGATAGGGAGGGGTGTAGGGGCTGGAGGAGGTTACAGAATTAGGAGGGGGTCGAGGGGCTGGTGGGAGTTGCAGAGATAGGGAGGGGTGTAGGGGCTGGAGGAGGTTACAGAGATAGGGAGGGGTGTAGGGGCTGGAGGAGGTTCCAGAGATAGGGAGGGGTGTAGGGGCTGGAGGAGGTTACAGAGATAGGGAGGGGTGTAGGGACTGGAGGAGGTTACAGAAATAGGCAGGGGGTGTCGGGGCTGGAGGAGGTTACAGAGATAGGGAGGGGTGTAGGGGCTGGAGGAGGTTACAGAGATAGGCAGGGGGTGTCGGGGCTGGAGGAGGATACAGAGAAAGGGAGGGGGTGTAGGGGCTGGAAGGGGTTTCGGAGATAGGGAGGGATGTCGGGGCTGGAGGGGGTTACAGAGATAGGGAGAGGTGTCGGGGCTGGAGGAGGTTACAGAGATAGGGAGGTGTGTAGGGGCTGGAAGAGGTTACAGAGATAGTGAAGGGGTGTCCGGGCTGGAGGAGGTTACAGAGATAGGGAGGGGTGGAGGGGCTGGAGGAGGTTACAGAGATAGGGAGGGGTGGAGGGGCTGGAGGAGGTTACAGAGATAGGGAGGGGTGTAGGGGCTGGAGGAGGTTACAGAGATAGGGAGGGGTGTAGGTGCTGGAGGAGGTTACAGAAATAGGCAGGGGGTGTCGAGGCTGGAGGAGGTTACAGAGATAGGGAGGGGTGTAGGAGCTGGAGGACGTTTCAGAGATTTGGAGGGTTTTAGCGGCTGGAGGAGGTTACAGAGATAGGGAGGGATCTAAGGGCTGGAGGAGGATATGGAGAGATAGGGAGGGGGTGTAGGGGCTGGAGGAGGTTACAGAGATAGGGAGGGGTGTAGGGGCTGGAGGAGGTTACAGAGATAGGGAGGGATCTAAGGGCTGGAGGAGGATATGGAGAGATAGGGAGGGGGTGTAGGGGCTGGAGGAGGTTACAGAGATAGGGAGGGGTGGAGTGGCTGGGGGAGGTTACAAAGATCGGGAGGGGTGGAGGGGCTGGAGAAGGTCACAGAGATAGGGAGGGTTGTAGGGGCTGGACATGGTTACAGAGATAGGGAGGGGGTGTCAGGCCTGGAGCAGGTTGCAGAGATAGGGAGGGGTATAGGGACTGGAGAAGATTACAGAGATCGGGAGTGGTGTGGGGACTGGAGAAGGTTACAGAGATCGGGAGTGGTGTAGGGACTGGAGAAGGTTACAGAGATCGGGAGTGGTGTAGGGACTGGAGCAGGTTACAGAGATAGGGAGGGATATAGGGACTGGAGAAGGTTACAGAGATAGGGAGGGGTGGAGGGACTGGAGAAGTTTACAGAGATAGGGAGGGGTGTAGGGACTGGAGAAGGTTACAGAGATAGGGAGGGGTGTAGGGACTGGAGAAGGTTACAGAGATAGGGAGGGGTGTAGAGGCTCCCGGCGGTTACAGAGATAGGGAGGGGGTGTAGGGGCTGGAGGAGGTTACAGAGATAGGGAGGGGTGTAGAGGCTCCCGGCGGTTACAGAGATAGAGGTAGGAAGTTGGGGTTGGGTGTTGAATGGATCCTGGCGCGTGTTTAGGTCCCGAATCCTGGATTTTGATGAATTGTGATTGTTTGAGGACATTAAACTTTCTGCGAATCTTATCCACGCCTTCCCGGGACACGGGCATCGCTGGGCGGGGGCAGCATTTACTCCCCATCCCTAACTGCCCCTTGAGGGGGTGGTGGGTGAGCCGCCATCTTCAACCCACTGCAGTCCCTGAGGTGTAGGTACACCCACAGTGCTGTTAGGGAGGGAGTTCCAGGATTGTTATTGGACATCAGTCAGTCCCCGTGTGGTGTAGGTACACCCACAGTGCTGTGAGGGAGGGAGTTCCAGGATTGTTATTGGACATCAGTCAGTCCCCGTGTGGTGTAGGTACACCCACAGTGCTGTTAGGGAGGGAGTTCCAGGATTGTTATTGGACATCAGTCAGTTCCCGTGTGGTGTAGGTACACCCACAGTGCTGTTAGGGAGGGAGTTCCAGGATTGTTATTGGACATCAGTCAGTCCCCGTGTGGTGTAGGTACACCCACAGTGCTGTTAGGGAGGGAGTTCCAGGATTGTTATTGGACATCAGTCAGTCCCGTGTGGTGTAGGTACACCCACAGTGCTGTGAGGGAGGGAGTTCCAGGATTGTTATTGGACATCAGTCAGTCCCGTGTGGTGTAGGTACACCCACAGTGCTGTTAGTGAGGGAGTTCCAGGATTTGGACCCAGCGACAGTGAAGGAACAGCCGATTTATTTCCAAGTCGGGATGGTGAGTGACTCGGAGGGGAGCCTCCAGGTGGGGGTGTTCCCAGGTATCTGCTGCCCTTGTCCTTCTAGATGGTAGAGGTGGTGGGTTTGGAAGGTGCTGCCTCAGGAGCCTTGGGGAGTCGCTGGGGTACTTCCACGTCCTCCTGGCAATGTGGTGACCAGAACTGCACGCAATACTCTGAATGCGGCCTAACCAAGGTTTTATAAAGCTGCAACATGATTTGCCAATTCGTGTTTTCACTGCCCCGGCTGATGAAGGGAAGTGTGCCGTATACCGTCCTCATCACCTTGGCTATCTGTGCTGCCGCTTTTCCAGAACTGTGGACCTGCACGCCCAGGTCCCTCTGTACCTTTATGTTCCTCAGGGTTCTGCCATTTACAGTATCATTCACACTTAAATTTGACCCTCCAGAATGTTCCATGGTCACCCGCCAGGGTGTTGTGGCAGGATTCAGTGAAGGTAAAGTTATTGAATATCAGCGGGGGGTGAGAGAGAGAGGGGGCGGGAATCGATTGACAAAAGCTGATTGGTTTTATTATTGTCAGGTGTATTGGGATACAGTGAAAAGTATTGTTTCTGGCGCGCTATGGAGACAAAGCATACTGTTCATAGAAGATAGGAGCAGGAGGAGGCCATTCGGCCCTTCGAGCCTGCTCCCCCATTCATCACCATCATTGCTGATCATCCAACTCAATAGCCCAATCCTGCTTTCCCCCCGTAACCTTTGACCCCGTTCGCCCCAAGTGCTCTATCCAGCCGCCTCTTGAATACATTCAATGTTTTGGCATCAACTACTTCCTGTGGGAATGAATTCCACAGACTCACCACTCTCTGGGTGAAGAAATGTCTCCTCATCTCCGTCCTAAATGGTCTATCCCGAATCCTCAGGCTGTGACCCCTGGTTCTGGACTCCCCCCACCATCGGGAACATCCTCCCTGCATCTACCCTGTCTGGTCCTGTTAGAATTTTATAAGTCTCTATGAGATCCCCCCCCTCATTCGTCTGAACTCCAGTGAAAACAATCCTAACCTGGTCAATCTCTCCTCATACATCAGTCCCGCCATCCCCGGAATCAGCCGGGTAAACCTTCGCTGCACTCCCTCGAGAGCAAGAACATCCTTCCTCAGAAAAGGAAGATTTGATTTGATTTATTATTGTCACATGTATTGGGATACAGTGAAAAGTATCGTTTCTTGCGCGCTATACAGACAAAGCATACCGTTCATAGAGTAGGAAAGGAGAGAGTGCAGAATGTCGTGTTACAGTCATACCTAGGGTGTAGAGAAAGATCAACTTAATGCGAGGTCGGTCCATTCAAAAGTCTGACAGCAGCAGGGAAGAAGCTGTTCTTGAGTCGGTCGGTCCGTGACTTCAGACTTTTGTATCTTTTTCCCGACGGAAGAAGGTGGAAGAGAGAATGTCCGGGGTGTGTGGGGGGATCCTTGATTATGCTGGCTGCTTTTCCCGAGGCAGCAGGAAGTGTAGACGGAGTCAATGGATGGGAGGCTGGTTTGCGTGATGGATTGGGCTACATTCACGACCTTTTGTAGTTCCTTGCGGTTTTGGGCAGAGCAGGAGCCCCAGACCAAGCTGTGACACAACCAGGAAGAATGCTTTCTATGGTGCATCGGGAGGGAAAGGGGGAGAGCGGGAGGGCGATAGTTATTGGGGACTCGTTAGTTAGAGGGATAGATAGGAGGTTCTGTGGCAGCAAAAGAGACTCGAGGATGGTATGTTGCCTACCGGATGCCAAGGTCCGTGACGTCTCAGACCGTGTTTTCCAGATTCTGAAGGGGGAGGGGAAACAGTCACAAGTCGTGGTACACATTGGTACCAATGACATAGGTAAGAGAAGGGACGGGGATTTAAACCAGGAATTTCTGGAGCTGGGCTGGAAGCTGAGAGCCAAGACAAAACATGTGGTCATCTCTGGTACGCTACCGGTGCCACGTGATAGCGAGTTGAGGAACAGGGAGAGAGTGCACTTAAACATGTGGTTGCAGGGATGGTGTAGGAGGGAGGGTTTCAGATACGTGGATAATTGGAACACATTCTGGGGAAGGTGGGACCTCTACAAACAGGACGGGGTGCACCTGAACCAGAGGGGCACCAATATCCTCGGAGGGAAATTTGTTACGGCTCTTCAGGGGGGTTTAAACTAATTTGTCAGGGGAGTGGGAAAAGGAGTTGTAGTCCAGAAGTCAGTGAGGGTGGTGAGGTATTGGGGAAGGTATCAAGGTCAAGGGTGGATACCGGTAGACAGGAAGGTGGGTCGAAGTGTGTCTACTTCAATGCAAGGAGCATCCGGAACAAGGTAGATGAACTTGGGGCGTGGATTGGTACTTGGGACTACGATGCTGTGGCCATTACGGAGACGTGGGTAGAACAAGGACAGGAATGGTTGTTGGACGTTCCGGGGTATAGATGTTTCACTAAGTGTAGAGAAGCTGGTAAAAGAGGTGGAGGAGTGGCATTGTTAATCAAGGATAGTTTAACGGCTGCGGAAAGGCACTTCGAGGGGGATCTGCACACTGAGGTAATATGGGCTGAAGTTAGAAATAGGAAAGGAGCGGTCACGTTGCTAGGAGTTTACTATAGGCCCCCAAATAGTAATAGAGATGTGGAGGAAGAAATTGCTAAGCAGATTATGGATATGTGTGGGGGTCACAGGGTAGTTGTCATGGGGGACTTTAACTTTCCAAATATTGATTGGAACCTTTGTAGGTCAAATAGTTTGGATGGGGCAGTTTTTGTGCAGTGTGTGCGGGAGGGTTTCCTGACACAATATGTGGATGGGCCGACTAGAGGTGAGGCCACATTGGATTTGGTACTGGGAAATGAACCGGGCCAAGTGTTAGATTTGGTTGTGGGAGAGCACTTTGGAGATAGTGACCACAATTCGGTGTCTTTTGTTATTGCAATGGAGAGGGATAGGGCCGTACGACAGGGCAAGGTTTACAATTGGGGGAGAGGTAATTATGATGCGATTAGGCAAGAATTAGGGGGCATAAGTTGGGAACAGAAACTGTCAGAGAAAGGAACTAATGAAAAGTGGAACTTTTTCAAGGAACAAATACTGGATGTCCTTGATAGGTATGTTCCTGTCAGGCAGGGAGGAAATGGGCGAGTGAGGGAACCATGGTTCACAAAAGAGGTGGAATGTCTTGTGAAAAGGAAGAGGGAAGCTTATGTAGGGATGAGGAAACAAGGTTCAGATGGCTCGATTGAGGGTTACAAGTTAGCAAGGAATGAGCTGAAAAAGGGGCTTAGGAGAGCTAGGAGGGGACATGAGAAGTCCTTGGCGGGTCGGATCAAGGAAAACCCCAAGGCTTTTTACTCTTATGTGAGGAATAAAAGAATGACCAGGGTGAGGTTAGGGCCGGTCAAGGACAGTAGTGGGAACTTGTGTATGGAGTCAGTAGAGATAGGCGAGGTGATGAATGAATACTTTTCTTCAGTGTTCACCAAGGAGAGGGGCCATGTTTTTGAGGAAGAGAAGGTGTTACAGGCTAATAGGCTGGAGGAAATAGATGTTCGGAGGGAGGATGTCCTGGCAGTTTTGAATAAACTGAAGGTCGATAAGTCCCCTGGGCCTGATGAAATGTATCCTAGGATTCTATGGGAGGCAAGGGATGAGATTGCAGAGCCTTTGGCGTTGATCTTTGGGTCCTCGCTGTCCACGGGGATGGTGCCAGAGGACTGGAGAGTGGCGAATGTTGTTCCTCTGTTTAAGAAAGGGAATAGAAATGACCCTGGTAATTATAGACCGGTTAGTCTGACTTCGGTGGTTGGTAAATTGATGGAAAGGGTCCTTAGGGATGGGATTTACAACCATTTAGAAAGATGTGGATTAATCCGAGATAGTCAGCACGGATTCGTGAAGGGCAAGTCGTGCCTCACAAATTTGATAGAATTTTTTGAGGAGGTAACTAAGTGTGTTGATGAAGGTAGGGCAGTTGATGTCATATACATGGATTTTAGTAAGGCGTTTGATAAGGTCCCCCATGGTCGGCTTATGATGAAAGTGAGGAGGTGTGGGATAGAGGGAAAGTTGGCCGATTGGATAGGCAACTGGCTGTCTGACCGAAGACAGAGGGTGGTGGTCGATGGAAAATTTTCGGATTGGAGGCAGGTTGCTAGCGGTGTGCCGCAGGGATCAGTGCTTGGTCCTCTGCTCTTTGTGATTTTTATTAATGACTTAGAGGAGGGGGCTGAAGGGTGGATCAGTAAATTTGCTGATGACACCAAGATTGGTGGAGTAGTGGATGAGGTGGAGGGCTGTTGTAGGCTGCAAAGAGACATAGATAGGATGCAAAGCTGGGCTGAAAAATGGCAAATGGAGTTTAACCCTGATAAATGTGAGGTGATTCATTTTGGTAGGACTAATTTAAATGTGGATTACAGGGTCAAAGGTAGGGTTCTGAAGACTGTGGAGGAACAGAGAGATCTTGGGGTCCATATCCACAGATCTCTAAAGGTTGCCACTCAAGTGGATAGAGCTGTGAAGAAGGCCTATAGTGTGTTAGCTTTTATTAACAGGGGGTCGGAGTTTAAGAGCCGTGGGGTTATGCTGCAACTGTACAGGACCTTGGTGAGACCACATTTGGAATATTGTGTGCAGTTCTGGTCACCTCACTATAAGAAGGATGTGGAAGCGCTGGAAAGAGTGCAGAGGAGATTTACCAGGATGCTGCCTGGTTTGGAGGGTAGGTCATATGAGGAAAGGTTGAGGGAGCTAGGGCTGTTCTCTCTGGAGCGGAGGAGGCTGAGGGGAGACTTAATAGAGGTTTATGAAATGATGAAGGGGATAGATAGAGTGAACGTTCAAAGACTATTTCCTCGGGTGGATGGAGCTATTACAAGGGGGCATAACTATAGGGTTCGTGGTGGGAGATACAGGACGGATATCAGAGGTAGGTTCTTTACGCAGAGAGTGGTTGGGGTGTGGAATGGACTGCCTGCAGTGATAGTGGAGTCAGACACTTTAGAAACATTTAAGCGGTTATTGGATAGGCACATGGAGCACACCAGGATGATAGGGAGTGGGATAGCTTGATCTTGGTTTCAGATAAAGCTCGGCACAACATCGTGGGCCGAAGGGCCTGTTCTGTGCTGTACTGTTCTATGTTCTATGTTCTATCTGTAAAAGTTGGTGAGAGTCGTAGCGGACATGCCAAATTTCCTGAGTCTCCTGAGAAAGTAGAGGTGTTGGTGGGGCTTTCTTAACTATAGTGTCGGCGTGGGGGGGACCAGGACAGGTTGTTGGTGATCTGGACACCTAGAATCTTGAAGCTCTCGACCATTTCCACTTCGTCCCCGTTGATGTAGACAGGAGCATGTTCTCCTTTACGCTTCCTGAAGTCGATGACAATCTCCTTCGTTTTGTTGGCATTGAGAGAGAGATTATTGGATGAGGGACGCAGACAAGAAAAGGGCTCGAGAGGGTGGGAGAGAGCTTGTCAAAGAGAGGGGGTCGAATAACCAGACAGTTTGGATTCCCCAGGAAAGGTATTCTGCTTTGAAAGGCGAGAGAGAGAGAGATGGTGCAGTCTGAGAGAGTATTACCAGGATTAGGGTTAAATTCTGTCACTGAATGGGGAGATGTGAGACTGGGGGATCAAGTCAAACAAAAGGGTGAGATCTGGGTGTGAGCAAAGGAGACAGGTGAAAAACAGCCAGCATATTGTTCCATGTATCATTAGACACAGCTCAGTGAGCACAAACTGTCAGGGGGCCCTGTACCCAAGAGAGAGGAAGAGACAGGTAGAGTATCCACATCATCATCATCCCAACACAACAGAAGCATGGCATGATACGAAGATAGAGGGAGACAGTGTGTGTGGGACCCGTACCCCAGTGAGAGTCAGTGTGTGTGGAACCCGTACCCCAGTGAGAGTCAGTGTGTGTGGGACCTGTACCCCAGTGAGAGTCAGTGTGTGTGGAACCCGTACCCCAGTGAGGGTCAGTGTGTGTGGAACCCGTACCCCAGTGAGAGTCAGTGTGTGTGGGACCCGTACCCCAGTGAGAGTCAGTGTGTGTGGGACCTGTACCCCAGTGAGAGACAGTGTGTGTGGGACCCGTATCCCAGTGAGAGTCACTGTGTGTGGAACCCGTACCCCAGTGAGAGTCAGTGTGTGTGGGACCCGTACCCCAGTGAGAGTCAGTGTGTGTGGGACCCGTACCCCAGTGAGAGTCAGTGTGTGTGGGACCCGTACCCCAGTGAGAGTCAGTGTGTGTGGGACCCGTACCCCAGTGAGGGTCAGTGTGTGTGGAACCCGTACCCCAGTGAGGGTCAGTGTGTGTGGAACCCGTACCCCAGTGAGAGTCAGTGTGTGTGGGACCCGTACCCCAGTGAGAGTCAGTGTGTGTGGGACCCGTACCCCAGTGAGAGTCAGTGTGTGTGGAACCCGTACCCCAGTGAGAGTCAGTGTGTGTGGGACCCGTACCCCAGTGAGAGTCAGTGTGTGTGGAACCTGTACCCCAGTGAGAGACAGTGTGTGTGGGACCCGTACCCCAGTGAGAGTCAGTGTGTGTGGAACCCGTACCCCAGTGAGAGTCAGTGTGTGTGGGACCCGTACCCCAGTGAGAGTCAGTGTGTGTGGGACCCGTACCCCAGTGAGAGTCAGTGTGTGTGGAACCCGTACCCCAGTGAGAGACAGTGTGTGTGGAACCCGTACCCCAGTGAGTGTCAGTGTGTGTGGGACCCATACCCCAGTGAGAGACAGTGTGTGTGGGACCCGTACCCCAGTGAGAGACAGTGTGTGTGGGACCCGTATCCCAGTGAGAGTCACTGTGTGTGGAACCCGTACCCCAGTGAGAGTCAGTGTGTGGGGAACCCGTACCCCAGTGAGAGTCAGTGTGTGTGGAACCCGTACCCCAGTGAGAGTCAGTGTGTGTGGGACCCGTACCCCAGTGAGAGTCAGTGTGTGTGGGACCCGTACCCCAGTGAGAGTCAGTGCGTGTGGGACCCGTACCCCAGTGAGAGTCAGTGTGTGTGGAACCTGTACCCCAGTGAGAGTCAGTGTGTGTGGGACCCCTACCCCAGTGAGAGTCAGTGTGTGTGGGACCCGTACCCCAGTGAGAGTCAGTGTGTGTGGGACCCGGATCCCAGTGAGAGTCAGTGTGTGTGGAACCCGTCCCCCAGTGAGAGTCAGTGTGTGTGGGACCCGGATCCCAGTGAGAGTCAGTGTGTGTGGAACCCGTACCCCAGTGAGAGTCAGTGTGTGTGGAACTGTACCCCAGTGAGAGTCAGTGTGTGTGGGACCCATACCCCAGTGAGAGTTAGTGTGTGTGGGACCCGTCCCCAGTGAGAGTCAGTGTGTGTGGGACCCGTCCCCCAGTGAGAGTCAGTGTGTGTGGGACCCGTACCCCAGTGAGAGTCAGTGTGTGTGGGACCCGTACCCCAGTGAGAGTCAGTGTGTGTGGGACCCGTACCCCAGTGAGAGTCAGTGTGTGTGGGACCCGTACCCCAGTGAGAGTCAGTGTGTGTGGGACCCGTACCCCAGTGAGAGTCAGTGTGTGTGTTGAACCCGGATCCCAGTGAGAGTCAGTGTGTGTGGGACCCGTACCCCAGTGAGAGTCAGTGTGTGTGGGACACGTACCCCAGTGAGAGTCAGTGTGTGTGGAACCCGTCCCCCAGTGAGAGTCAGTGTGTGTGGAACCCGTCCCCCAGTGAGAGTCAGTGTGTGTGGGACCCGTACCCCAGTGAGAGTCAGTGTGTGTGGGACCCGTATCCCAGTGAGAGTCAGTGTGTGTGGGACCCGTACCCCAGTGAGAGTCAGTGTGTGTGGAACCCGTCCCCAAGTGAGAGTCAGTGTGTGTGGGACCCGGATCCCAGTGAGAGTCAGTGTGTGTGGGACCCATACCCCAGTGAGAGTCAGTGTGTGTGGGACCCGTACCCCAGTGAGAGTCAGTGTGTGGGACCCATACCCCAGTGAGAGTCAGTGTGTGTGGGACCCGTACCCCAGTGAGAGTCAGTGTGTGTGGGACCTGTACCCCAGTGAGAGTCAGTGTGTGTGGAACCCGTACCCCAGTGAGGGTCAGTGTGTGTGGGACCCGTACCCCAGTGAGAGTCAGTGTGTGTGGAACCCGTACCCCAGTGAGAGTCAGTGTGTGTGGGACCTGTACCCCAGTGAGAGTCAGTGTGTGTGGAACCCGTACCCCAGTGAGAGTCAGTGTGTGTGGAACCCGTAACCCAGTGAGAGTCAGTGTGTGTGGAACCCGTACCCCAGTGAGAGTCAGTGTGTGTGGAACCCGTCCCCCAGTGAGAGTCAGTGTGTGTGGGACCCGTACCCCAGTGAGAGTCAGTGTGTGTGGGACCCGTACCCCAGTGAGAGTCAGTGTGTGTGGGACCCGTATCCCAGTGAGAGTCAGTGTGTGTGGGACCCGTACCCCAGTGAGAGTCAGTGTGTGTGGGACCCGTACCCCAGTGAGAGTCAGTGTGTGTGGGACCCGTACCCCAATGAGAGTCAGTGTGTGTGGAACCCGTACCCCAGTGAGAGTCAGTGTGTGTGGGACCCGTATCCCAGTGAGAGTCAGTGTGTGTGGGACCCGTACCCCAGTGAGAGTCAGTGTGTGTGGGACCCGTACCCCAGTGAGAGTCAGTGTGTGTGGGACCTGTACCCCAGTGAGGGTCAGTGTGTGTGGGACCCGGATCCCAGTGAGAGTCAGTGTGTGTGGAACCCGTACCCCAGTGAGAGTCAGTGTGTGTGGGGCCCGGATCCCAGTGAGAGTCAGTGTGTGTGGGACCCGTACCCCAGTGAGAGTCAGTGTGTGTGGGACCTGTACCCCAGTGAGGGTCAGTGTGTGTGGGACCCGGATCCCAGTGAGAGTCAGTGTGTGTGGAACCCGTACCCCAGTGAGAGTCAGTGTGTGTGGGACCCGGATCCCAGTGAGAGTCAGTGTGTGTGGGACCCGGATCCCAGTGAGAGTCAGTGTGTGTGGGACCCGGATCCCAGTGAGAGTCAGTGTGTGTGGGACCCGGATCCCAGTGAGAGTCAGTGTGTGTGGGACCCGGATCCCAGTGAGAGTCAGTGTGTGTGGGACCCGGATCCCAGTGAGAGTCAGTGTGTGTGGGACCCGGATCCCAGTGAGAGTCCGTGTGTGTGGGACCCGGATCCCAGTGAGAGTCAGTGTGTGTGGGACCCGGATCCCAGTGAGAGTCAGTGTGTGTGGGACCCGGATCCCAGTGAGAGTCAGTGTGTGTGGGACCCGTACCCCAGTGAGAGTCAGTGTGTGTGGAACCCGTACCCCAGTGAGAGTCAGTGTGTGTGGGACCCCTACCCCAGTGAGAGTCAGTGTGTGTGGAACCCGTACCCCAGTGAGAGTCAGTGTGTGTGGAACCCGTACCCCAGTGAGAGTCAGTGTGTGTGGGACCCGGATCCCAGTGAGAGTCAGTGGGTGTGGGACCCGGGTCCCAGTGAGAGTCAGTGTGTGTGGAACCCGTACCCCAGTGAGAGTCAGTGTGTGTGGGACCCGTACCCCAGTGAGAGTCAGTGTGTGTGGGACCCGTACCCCAGTGAGAGCCAGTGTGTGTGGAACCCGTCCCCCAGTGAGAGTCAGTGTGTGTGGAACCCGTCCCCCAGTGAGAGTCAGTGTGTGTGGGACCCGTACCCCAGTGAGAGTCAGTGTGTGTGGGACCCGTACCCCAGTGAGAGTCAGTGTGTGTGGGACCCGTACCCCATTGAGAGTCAGTGTGTGTGGAACCCGTACCCCAGTGAGAGTCAGTGTGTGTGGGACCCGGATCCCAGTGAGAGTCAGTGTGTGTGGGACCCGTACCCCAGTGAGAGTCAGTGTGTGTGGGACCCGTACCCCAGTGAGAGTCAGTGTGTGTGGGACCCGTACCCCAGTGAGAGTCAGTGTGTGTGGGACCCGTATCCCAGTGAGAGTCAGTGTGTGTGGGACCCATACCCCAGTGAGAGTCAGTGTGTGTGGGACCCGTACCCCAGTGAGAGTCAGTGTGTGTGGGACCCGTACCCCAGTGAGAGTCAGTGTGTGTGGGACCCATACCCCAGTGAGAGTCAGTGTGTGTGGGACCTGTACCCCAGTGAGGGTCAGTGTGTGTGGGACCCGGATCCCAGTGAGAGTCAGTGTGTGTGGAACCCGTACCCCAGTGAGAGTCAGTGTGTGTGGGACCCGGATCCCAGTGAGAGTCAGTGTGTGTGGGACCCGTACCCCAGTGAGAGTCAGTGTGTGTGGGACCTGTACCCCAGTGAGGGTCAGTGTGTGTGGGACCCGGATCCCAGTGAGAGTCAGTGTGTGTGGGACCCATACCCCAGTGAGAGTCAGTGTGTGTGGGACCCGTACCCCAGTGAGAGTCAGTGTGTGTGGGACCTGTACCCCAGTGAGGGTCAGTGTGTGTGGGACCCGGATCCCAGTGAGAGTCAGTGTGTGTGGAACCCGTACCCCAGTGAGAGTCAGTGTGTGTGGGACCCGGATCCCAGTGAGAGTCAGTGTGTGTGGGACCCGTACCCCAGTGAGAGTCAGTGTGTGTGGGACCTGTACCCCAGTGAGGGTCAGTGTGTGTGGGACCCGGATCCCAGTGAGAGTCAGTGTGTGTGGAACCCGTACCCCAGTGAGAGTCAGTGTGTGTGGGACCCGGATCCCAGTGAGAGTCAGTGTGTGTGGGACCCGGATCCCAGTGAGAGTCAGTGTGTGTGGGACCCGGATCCCAGTGAGAGTCAGTGTGTGTGGGACCCGGATCCCAGTGAGAGTCAGTGTGTGTGGGACCCGGATCCCAGTGAGAGTCAGTGTGTGTGGGACCCGGATCCCAGTGAGAGTCAGTGTGTGTGGGACCCGGATCCCAGTGAGAGTCAGTGTGTGTGGGACCCGGATCCCAGTGAGAGTCAGTGTGTGTGGGACCCGGATCCCAGTGAGAGTCAGTGTGTGTGGGACCCGTACCCCAGTGAGAGTCAGTGTGTGTGGGACCCGGGTCCCAGTGAGAGTCAGTGTGTGTGGGACCCGTACCCCAGTGAGAGTCAGTGTGTGTGGGACCCGTACCCCAGTGAGAGTCAGTGTGTGTGGAACCCGCACCCCAGTGAGAGTCAGTGTGTGTGGGACCCCTACCCCAGTGAGAGTCAGTGTGTGTGGAACCCGTACCCCAGTGAGAGTCAGTGTGTGTGGGACCCGGGTCCCAGTGAGAGTCAGTGTGTGTGGGACCCGTACCCCAGTGAGAGTCAGTGTGTGTGGAACCCGTACCCCAGTGAGAGTCAGTGTGTGTGGGACCCCTACCCCAGTGAGAGTCAGTGTGTGTGGGACCCGTACCCCAGTGAGAGTCAGTGTGTGTGGGACCCCTACCCCAGTGAGAGTCAGTGTGTGTGGAACCCGTACCCCAGTGAGAGTCAGTGTGTGTGGAACCCGTACCCCAGTGAGAGTCAGTGTGTGTGGGACCCGTACCCCAGTGAGAGTCAGTGTGTGTGGGACCCGTACCCCAGTGAGAGTCAGTGTGTGTGGGACCCGGATCCCAGTGAGAGTCAGTGTGTGTGGGACCCGGATCCCAGTGAGAGTCAGTGTGTGTGGGACCCGTACCCCAGTGAGAGTCAGTGTGTGTGGGACCCGTACCCCAGTGAGAGTCAGTGTGTGTGGGACCCGGATCCCAGTGAGAGTCAGTGTGTGTGGGACCCGTACCCCAGTGAGAGTCAGTGTGTGTGGGACCCGTACCCCAGTGAGAGTCAGTGTGTGTGGGACCCGTATCCCAGTGAGAGTCAGTGTGTGTGGGACCCGTACCCCAGTGAGAGTCAGTGTGTGTGGGACCCGTACCCCAGTGAGAGTCAGTGTGTGTGGGACCCGTACCCCAGTGAGAGTCAGTGTGTGTGGGACCCATACCCCAGTGAGAGTCAGTGTGTGTGGGACCTGTACCCCAGTGAGGGTCAGTGTGTGTGGGACCCGGATCCCAGTGAGAGTCAGTGTGTGTGGAACCCGTACCCCAGTGAGAGTCAGTGTGTGTGGGACCCGGATCCCAGTGAGAGTCAGTGTGTGTGGGACCCGTACCCCAGTGAGAGTCAGTGTGTGTGGGACCTGTACCCCAGTGAGGGTCAGTGTGTGTGGGACCCGGATCCCAGTGAGAGTCAGTGTGTGTGGGACCCATACCCCAGTGAGAGTCAGTGTGTGTGGGACCCGTACCCCAGTGAGAGTCAGTGTGTGTGGGACCTGTACCCCAGTGAGGGTCAGTGTGTGTGGGACCCGGATCCCAGTGAGAGTCAGTGTGTGTGGAACCCGTACCCCAGTGAGAGTCAGTGTGTGTGGGACCCGGATCCCAGTGAGAGTCAGTGTGTGTGGGACCCGGATCCCAGTGAGAGTCAGTGTGTGTGGGACCCGGATCCCAGTGAGAGTCAGTGTGTGTGGGACCCGTACCCCAGTGAGAGTCAGTGTGTGTGGGACCTGTACCCCAGTGAGGGTCAGTGTGTGTGGGACCCGGATCCCAGTGAGAGTCAGTGTGTGTGGAACCCGTACCCCAGTGAGAGTCAGTGTGTGTGGGACCCGGATCCCAGTGAGAGTCAGTGTGTGTGGGACCCGGATCCCAGTGAGAGTCAGTGTGTGTGGGACCCGGATCCCAGTGAGAGTCAGTGTGTGTGGGACCCGGATCCCAGTGAGAGTCAGTGTGTGTGGGACCCGGATCCCAGTGAGAGTCAGTGTGTGTGGGACCCGGATCCCAGTGAGAGTCAGTGTGTGTGGGACCCGGATCCCAGTGAGAGTCAGTGTGTGTGGGACCCGGATCCCAGTGAGAGTCAGTGTGTGTGGGACCCGGATCCCAGTGAGAGTCAGTGTGTGTGGGACCCGTACCCCAGTGAGAGTCAGTGTGTGTGGGACCCGGGTCCCAGTGAGAGTCAGTGTGTGTGGGACCCGTACCCCAGTGAGAGTCAGTGTGTGTGGGACCCGTACCCCAGTGAGAGTCAGTGTGTGTGGAACCCGCACCCCAGTGAGAGTCAGTGTGTGTGGGACCCCTACCCCAGTGAGAGTCAGTGTGTGTGGAACCCGTACCCCAGTGAGAGTCAGTGTGTGTGGGACCCGGGTCCCAGTGAGAGTCAGTGTGTGTGGGACCCGTACCCCAGTGAGAGTCAGTGTGTGTGGAACCCGTACCCCAGTGAGAGTCAGTGTGTGTGGGACCCCTACCCCAGTGAGAGTCAGTGTGTGTGGGACCCGTACCCCAGTGAGAGTCAGTGTGTGTGGGACCCCTACCCCAGTGAGAGTCAGTGTGTGTGGAACCCGTACCCCAGTGAGAGTCAGTGTGTGTGGAACCCGTACCCCAGTGAGAGTCAGTGTGTGTGGGACCCGTACCCCAGTGAGAGTCAGTGTGTGTGGGACCCGTACCCCAGTGAGAGTCAGTGTGTGTGGGACCCGGATCCCAGTGAGAGTCAGTGTGTGTGGGACCCGGATCCCAGTGAGAGTCAGTGTGTGTGGGACCCGTACCCCAGTGAGAGTCAGTGTGTGTGGGACCCGTACCCCAGTGAGAGTCAGTGTGTGTGGGACCCGGATCCCAGTGAGAGTCAGTGTGTGTGGGACCCGTACCCCAGTGAGAGTCAGTGTGTGTGGGACCCGTACCCCAGTGAGAGTCAGTGTGTGTGGGACCCGGATCCCAGTGAGAGTCAGTGTGTGTGGAACCCGTACCCCAGTGAGAGTCAGTGTGTGTGGGACCCGTACCCCAGTGAGAGTCAGTGTGTGTGGGACCCGGATCCCAGTGAGAGTCAGTGTGTGTGGGACCCGGGTCCCAGTGAGAGTCAGTGTGTGTGGGACCCGTACCCCAGTGAGAGTCAGTGTGTGTGGGACCCGTACCCCAGTGAGAGTCAGTGTGTGTGGGACCCGGATCCCAGTGAGAGTCAGTGTGTGTGGGTCCCGGATCCCAGTGAGAGTCAGTGTGTGTGGGACCCGTACCCCATTGAGAGTCAGTGTGTGTGGGACCCGTACCCCAGGGAGAGTCCGTGTGTGTGGGACCCGGATCCCAGTGAGAGTCCGTGTGTGTGGGACCCGTACCCCAGTGAGAGTCAGTGTGTGTGGGACCCGGATCCCAGTGAGAGTCAGTGTGTGTGGTACCCGTACCCCAGTGAGAGTCAGTGTGTGTGGGACCCGGATCCCAGTGAGAGTCAGTGTGTGGGGGACCCGGATCCCAGTGAGAGTCAGTGTGTGTGGGACCCGGATCCCAGTGAGAGTCAGTGTGTGTGGGACCCGTACCCCAGTGAGAGTCAGTGTGTGTGGGACCCGTACCCCAGTGAGAGTCCGTGTGTGTGGGACCCGGATCCCAGTGAGAGTCCGTGTGTGTGGGACCCGTACCCCAGTGAGAGTCAGTGTGTGTGGGACCCGGATCCCAGTGAGAGTCAGTGTGTGTGGTACCCGTACCCCAGTGAGAGTCAGTGTGTGTGGGACCCGGATCCCAGTGAGAGTCAGTGTGTGGGGGACCCGTACCCCAGTGAGAGTCAGTGTGTGTGGGACCCGGATCCCAGTGAGAGTCAGTGTGTGTGGAACCCGTACCCCAGTGAGAGTCAGTGTGTGTGGTACCCGTACCCCAGTGAGAGTCAGTGTGTGTGGGACCCGGATCCCAGTGAGAGTCAGTGTGTGGGGGACCCGGATCCCAGTGAGAGTCAGTGTGTGTGGGACCCGGATCCCAGTGAGAGTCAGTGTGTGTGGGACCCGTACCCCAGTGAGAGTCAGTGTGTGTGGGACCCGTACCCCAGTGAGAGTCAGTGTGTGGGGGACCCGGATCCCAGTGAGAGTCAGTGTGTGTGGGACCCGGATCCCAGTGAGAGTCAGTGTGTGTGGGACCCGGATCCCAGTGAGGGTCAGTGTGTGTGGGACCCGTACCCCAGTGAGAGTCAGTGTGTGTGGGACCCGTACCCCAGTGAGAGTCAGTGTGTGTGGGACCCGGATCCCAGTGAGGGTCAGTGCGTGGGGGACCCGGATCCCAGTGAGGGTCAGTGTGTGTGGGACCCGTACCCCAGTGAGAGTCAGTGTGTGTGGGACCCGTACCCCAGTGAGAGTCAGTGTGTGTGGGACCCGGATCCCAGTGAGGGTCAGTGTGTGTGGGACCCGTACCCCAGTGAGAGTCAGTGTGTGTGGGACCCGTACCCCAGTGAGAGTCAGTGTGTGTGGGACCCGGATCCCAGTGAGGGTCAGTGCGTGGGGGACCCGGATCCCAGTGAGGGTCAGTGTGTGTGGGACCCGTACCCCAGTGAGAGTCAGTGTGTGTGGGACCCGTACCCCAGTGAGAGTCAGTGTGTGTGGGACCCGGATCCCAGTGAGGGTCAGTGTGTGTGGGACCCGTACCCCAGTGAGAGTCAGTGTGTGTGGGACCCGTACCCCAGTGAGAGTCAGTGTGTGTGGGACCCGGATCC
>NW_027591933.1:0-20000 GCF_964213995.1 Mustelus asterias | reverse complement strand
AAACAGACCATTGTTCGCAGCAAACTACCCAGCCTTCAGGAGAACAGTGACCACGACACCACACAACCCTGCCACAGCAACCTCTGCAAGACGTGCCGGATCATCGACACGGATGCCATCATCTCACGTGGGAACACCATCCACCAGATACACGGGACATACTCTTGCAACTCGGCCAACATTGTCTACCTGATACGCTGCAGGAAAGGATGTCCCGAGGCATGGTACATTGGGGAAACTATGCAGACGCTACGACAACGGATGAATGAACACCGCTCGACAATCACCAGGCAAGACTGTTCTCTTCCTGTGGGGGAACACTTCAGCGGTCACGGGCATTCGGCCTCTGATATTCAGGTAAGCGTTCTCCAAGGCGGCCTTCACGACACACGACAGCGCAGAGTCGCTGAGCAGAAACTGATAGCCAAGTTCCGCACACATGAGGACGGCCTAAACCGGGATATTGGGTTCATGTCACACTATCCGTAACCCCCACAACTTGCCTGGGCTTGCAAAATCTCACTAACTGTCCTGGCTGGAGACAATACACATCTCTTTAACCTGTGCTAACCCTCTCTCCACTCACGTTGTCTGTACCTTAAAGACTTGATTACCTGTAAAGACCTGTAAAGAAAAATCGGACCTCTCAGGGACAAAAGTGGGGAATTATGCTTGGAGCCCAAAGAAGTAGGGGAGATCCTAAATGAATACTTTGCGTCGGTATTCACAAAGGAGAGGGATGTGTTGACTGGGAGTGTCTCGGAGGGGAGTGTTGAACCGTTGGAGAAAATCTCCATTACAAGGGAGGAAGTGTTAGGTTTGTTAGAGAATATAAAGACTGACAAATCCCCAGGGCCTGATGGAATCTATCCAAGGCTGCTCAGGGAGACGAGAGATGAAATCGCTGGGCCTCTGACGCAAATCTTTGTCTCGTCACTGGACACAGGTGAGGTCCCAGAGGATTGGAGGATAGCCAATGTGGTCCCGTTATTTAAGAAGGGTAGGAAGGATAACCCAGGTAATTATAGGCCGGTGAGCTTGACGTCCGTGGTGGGGAAGTTGTTGGAGAAGATTCTTAGAGATAGGATGTATGCGCATTTAGAAAGGAATAAACTCATTAACGATAGTCAGCATGGTTTTGTGAGAGGGAGGTCATGCCTCACTAACCTGGTGTAGTTTTTTGAAGAAGTGACCAGAATGGTTGACGAGGGAAGGGCCGTGGATGTCGTCTATATGGACTTTAGTAAAGCGTTTGACAAAGTCCCTCATGGTAGGCTGGTGAAAAAGGTTGGATCTCATGGGATAAAGGGGAGGTGGCTAGATGGGTGGAGAACTGGCTTGGTCACAGAAGACAGAGAGTGGTAGTGGAAGGGTCTTTTTCCGGCTGGAGGCCTGTGACTAGTGGTGTTCCGCAGGGCTCTGTATTGGGACCTCTGCTGTTTGTGATTTATATAAATGATCTGGAAGAAGGTGTAACTGGGGTGATCAGTAAGTTTGCGGACGACACAAAACTGGCAGGACTTGCAGATAGTGAGGAGCATTGTCAGAGGCTACAGAAGGATATAGATAGGCTGGAAATTTGGGCAAAGAAATGGCAGATGGAGTTCAATCCTGATAAATGCGAAGTGATGCATTTTGGTAGAACTAATGTAGGGAGGAGCTATACGATAAATGGCAGAACCATAAAGGGTGTAGATACGCAGAGGGACCTGGGTGTGCAAGTCCACAGATCCTTGAAGGTGACGTCACAGGTGGAGAAGGTGGTGAAGAAGGCATATGGCATGCTTGCCTTTATAGGACGGGGCATAGAGTATAAAAGTTGGGGTCTGATGTTGCAGTTGTACAGAACGTTGGTTCGGCCGCATTTGGAATACTGCGCCTAGTTCTGGTCGCCACACTACCAGAAGGACGTGGAGGCTTTGGAGAGAGTGCAGAGGAGGTTTACCAGGATGTTGCCTGGTATGGAGGGGCTTGGTTATGAGGAGAGATTGGGTAAACTGGGGTTGTTCTCCCCGGAAAGACGGAGGATGAGGGGAGACTTAATAGAGGTGTATAAAATTATGAAAGGCATAGATAGGGTGAACGGTGGGAAGCTTTTCCCCGGGTCGGTGGTGACGTTCACGAGGGGTCATAGGTTCAAGGTGAAGCGGGGGAAGTTTAACACAGATATCAGAAGGACATATTTTACACAGAGGGTGGTGGGGGCCTGGAATGCGCTGCCAGGCAAGGTGGTGGAGGCGGACACACTGGGAACGTTTAAGACTTATCTAGATAGCCACATGAACGGAGTGGGAATGGAGGGATACAAAAGAATGGTCGAGTTTGGACCAGGGAGCGGCACGGGCTTGGAGGGCCGAAGGGCCTGTTCCTGTGCTGTATTGTTCTTTGTTCTTTTGTTCTTTGACTCGCATACCAAACATTATTTTGTAAATTGAGTTTGTGTCTATATATGCCCTGTTTGTGAACCCAACTCCTCACTCACCTGATGAAGGAGCAGCGCTCCGAAAGCCCGTGATACCAAATAAACCTGTTGGACTTTAACCTGGTGTTGTGAGACTTCTTACTGTGCCCACCTCAGTCCAACGCCGGCATCTCCACATCATGCCCATCAAACACTCCCAGGACAGGTACAGCACGGGGTTAGATACAGAGTAAAGCTCCCTCTACACTGTCCCCCATCAAACACTCCCAGGACAGGTACAGCACAGGGTTAGATACAGAGTAAAGCTCCCTCTACACTGTCCCCATCAAACACTCCCAGGACAGGTACAGCACGGGGTTAGATACAGAGTAAAGCTCCCTCTACACTGTCCCCATCAAACACTCCCAGGACAGGTACAGCACGGGGTTAGAAACAGAGTAAAGCTCCCTCTACACTGTCCCCATCAAACACTCCCAGGACTGGTACAGCACGGGGTTAGATACAGAGTAAAGCTCCCTCTACACTGTCCCCCATCAAACACTCCCAGGACTGGTACAGCACGGGGTTAGATACAGAGTAAAGCTCACTCTTCATTCCCTCAGTCCTGACCTCTGACAGTGCGGCACTCCCTCAGTACTGACCCTCTGACAGTGCGGCACTCCCTCAGTACTGACCCTCTGACAGTGCGGCACTCCCTCAGTACTGACCCTCTGACAGTGCAGCACTCCCTCAGCACTGACCATCTGACAGTGCGGTACTCCCTCAGCACTGACCCTCTGACAGTGCGGCACTCCCTCAGCACTGACCCTCTGACAGTGCGGCACTCCCTCAGCACTGACACTCTGACAGTGCGGCACTCCCTCAGCACTGACCCTCTGACAGTGCGGCACTCCCTCAGCACTGACCCTCTGACAGTGCGGCACTCCCTCAGCACTGACCCTCTGACAGTGCGGCACTCCCTCAGCACTGACCCTCTGACAGTGCGGCACTCCCTCAGCACTGACCCTCTGACAGTGCGGCACTCCCTCAGCACTGACCCTCTGACAGTGCGGCACTGCCTCAGCACTGACCCTCTGACAGTGCGGCACTCCCTCAGCACTGACCCTCTGACAGTGCGGCACTGCCTCAGCACTGACCCTCTGACAGTGCGACACTCCCTCAGTACTGACCCTCTGACAATGCGGCACTCCCTCAGTATCTGGGTCTGTGGGGTGATATGGGGTGAATGGTTGTTTGAATGGGGAATGCTGTGTCTGTGGGAGGTTGAGGGACAGCGATAGGTGTCTCTCGCCCACAGGCCCTGACGATGTGTAACATCTCTTGGCAGCTGTCGAGACGGGAGTTTGTGGACACCGCAAAATCCTTCAAAAGTATCAGCTGTTTGTAACTTCGCCCCTTTTATCAATGTTGGTCATTAGCAAGGGGATGTGGCAGACGTACAGACAGCTGGCCCACTCAGCTGGACCTGTCTGTCACCATTCTCTTTTCATCTATTCTCTCTTCGTGTCTCTCTCGCTCTCTCTCTCTGTGTCTTTCTCACTCTAACACGGTGGCACAGTGCTTAGAACTGCTGCCTCACAACGCTCGGGTCACTGTCTGTGCGGAGTCTGCACCTTCTCCCCATGTCTGCGTGGGTTTCCTCCAGGTTCTCCAGTTTCCTCCCACAGTTCAAAAGATGTGTAGGTTAGTGGATTGGCCATGCTAAATTGCCCCTTAGTGTCCAAAGATGTGTAGGTTATGGGGGATTGGCCATGCTAAATTGTCCCTTAGTGTCCCAAGATGTGTAGGTTAGGTGGATTGGCCATGCTAAATTGCCCCTTAGTGTCCAAAGATGTGTAGGTTAGGGGGATTGGCCATGCTAAATTGTCCCTTAGTGTCCAAAGATGTGCAGGTTAGGTGGATTGGCCATGCTAAATTGCCCCTTAGTGTCCAAAGATGTGTAGGTTAGGGGGATTGGCCATGCTAAATTGTCCCTTAGCATCCAAAGATGTGCAGGTTAGGTGGATTGGCCATGCTAAATTGCCCCTTAGTGTCCAAAGATGTGCAGGTTAGGTGGATTGGCCATGCTAAATTGTCCCTTAGTGTCCAAAGATGTGTAGGGTAGGGGGATTGGCCATGCTAAATTGTCCCTTAGCATCCAAAGATGTGTAGGTTAGGGGGATTGGCCATGCTAAATTGTCCCTTAGTGTCCAAAGGTGTGCGGGTTAGGTGGATTGGCCATGCTAAATTGTCCCTTAGTGTCCAAAGATGTGCAGGTTAGGTGGATTAGCCATGCTAAATTGCCCCTTAGTGTCCAAAGATGTGTAGGTTAGGGGGATTGGCCATGCTAAATTGCCCCTTAGTGTCCAAAGATGTGTAGGTTAGGGGGATTGGCCATGCTAAATTGCCCCTTAGTGTCCAAAGATGTGCAGGTTAGGTGGATTGGCCATGCTAAATTGTCCCTTAGTGTCCAAAGATGTGCAGGTTCGGTGGATTGGCCATGCTAAATTGCCCCTTAGTGTCCAAAGATGTGTAGGTTAGGTGGATTGGCCATGCTAAATTGCCCCTTAGTGTCCAAAGATGTGTAGGTTAGGGGGATTGGCCATGCTAAATTGTCCCTTAGTGTCCAAAGATGTGCAGGTTAGGTGGATTGGCCATGCTAAATTGCCCCTTAGTGTCCAAAGATGTGTAGGTTAGGGGGATTGGCCATGCTAAATTGTCCCTTAGTGTCCAAAGATGTGCAGGTTAGGTGGATTGGCCATGCTAAATTGCCCCTTAGTGTCCAAAAATGCGAAGGTTAGGTGGATTGGCCATGCTAAATTGTCCCTTAGTGTCCAAAGATGTGCAGGTTCGGTGGATTGGCAATGCTAAATTGTCCCTTAGTGTCCAAAGATGTGTAGGTTAGGGGGATTGGCCAAGCTAAATTGCCCCTTAGTGTCCAAAGATGTGTAGGGTAGGGGGATTGGCCATGCTAAATTGTCCCTTAGTGTCCAAAGATGTGTAGGTTAGGTGGATTGGCCATGCTAAATTGCCCCTTCGTGTCTAAAGATGTGCAGGTTAGGTGGATTGGCCATGCTAAATTGCCCCTTAGTGTCTAAAGATGTGCAGGTTAGGTGGATTGGCCATGCTAAATTGCCCCTTAGTGTCCAAAGATGTGTAGGTTCGGGGGATTGGCCATGCTAAATTGCCCCTTAGTGTCTAAAGATGTGTAGGTTCGGGGGATTGGCCATGCTAAATTGCCCCTTAGTGTCTAAAGATGTGTAGGTTCGGGGGATTGGCCGTGCTAAATTGCCCCTTAGTGTCTAAAGATGTGCAGGTTCGGTGGATTGGCCATGCTAAATTGCCCCTTAGTGTACCCGAACAGGCGCCAGAGTGTGGCGACTAGGGGTTTTTTCACCGTAACTTCACTGCAGTGTTAATGTAAACTTACACGTGACTAATAAATAAATTTTAAAACAGTGTCTCTTTCTCTGATTCTCTCTCACACTCATCGACTTCAGGAAGCGTAAAGGAGAACATGCCCCAGTCTACAGCAACGGGGATGAAGTAGAAAGGGTCGAGAGCTTCAAGTTTTTAGGTGTCCAGATCACCAACAACCTGTCCTGGTCCCCCCCACGCCGACACTATAGTTAAGAAAGCCCACCAACGCCTCTACTTTCTCAGGAGGCTAAGGAAATTTGGCATGTCAGCTACGACTCTCACCAACTTTTACAGATGCCCCATAGAAAGCATTCTTTCTGGTTGTATCACAGCTTGGTCTGGCTCCTGCTCTGCCCAAGACCGCAAGGAACTACAAAGGGTTGTGAATGAAGCCCAATCCATCACTCAAACCAGCCTCCCATCCATTGACTCTGTCTACACTTCCCGCTGCCTCGGGAAAAGCAACCAGCATAATCAAGGACCCCACGCACCCCGGACATTCTCTCTTCCACCTTCTTCCGTCGGGAAAAAGATACAAAAGTCTGAGGTCACGGACCGACCGACTCAAGAACAGCTTCTTCCCTGCTGCCGTCAGACTTTTGAATGGACCGACCTCGCATTAAGTTGATCTTTCTCTACACCCTAGCTATGACTGTAACACTACATTCTGCACCCTCTCCTTTCCTTCTCTATGAACGGTATGCTTTGTCTGTATAGGTGCAAGAAACAATACTTTTCCCTGTATCCCAGTACACGTGACAATAATAAATCAGTCCCTCTCACATCCTGTGTGTGTCTGTCTTTGACTCTGTATCTCTATATTTCTGACTCTCTCAGTCTGTCACCCCCTCTCTCTCCCTCTGAAAGTTGCTTCATGCCCTCCTCCTGTTCCTGTGTAACAGGCTGGAGAAGGGGCTGAATGGCCTCCTCCTGTTCCTGTGTAACAGGCTGGAGAAGGTGCTGAATGGCCTCCTCCTGTTCCTGTGTAACAGGCTGGAGAAGGGGCTGAATGGCCTCCTCCTGTTCCTGTGTAACAGGCTGGAGAAGGGGCTGAATGGGGCCTCCTCCTGTTCCTGTGTAACAGGCTGGAGAAGGGGCGGAATGGGGCCTCCTCCTGTTCCTGTGTAACAGGCTGGAGAAGGGGCTGAATGGGCCCTCCTCCTGTTCCTGTGTAACAGGCTGGAGAAGGGGCGGAATGGGGCCTCCTCCTGTTCCTGTGTAACAGGCTGGAGAAGGGGCTGAATGGGCCCTCCTCCTGTTCCTGGGTAACAGGCTGGAGATGGGGCTGAATGGGGCCTCCTCCTGTTCCTGTGTAACAGGCTGGAGAAGGGGCTGAATGGCCTCCTCCTGTTCCTGTGTAACAGGCTGGAGAAGGGGCGGAATGGCCTCCTCCTGTTCCTGTGTAACAGGCTGGAGGAGGGGCTGAATGGGGCCTCATCCTGTTCCTGTGTAACAGGCTGGAGAAGGGGCTGAATGGGGCCTCCTCCTGTTCCTGTGTAACAGGCTGGAGAAGGGGCTGAATGGGCCCTCCTCCTGTTCCTGGGTAACAGGCTGGAGAAGGGGCGGAATGGCCTCCTCCTGATCCTGTGTAACAGGCTGGAGAAGGGGCTGAATGGCCTCCTCCTGTTCCTGTGTAACAGGCTGGAGAAGGGGCGGAATGGGGCCTCCTCCTGTTCCTGTGTAACAGGCTGGAGAAGGGGCTGAATGGCCTCCTCCTGTTCCTGGGTAACAGGCTGGAGAAGGGGCTGAATGGGGCCTCCTCCTGTTCCTGTGTAACAGGCTGGAGAAGGGGCTGAATGGGGCCTCTTCCTGTTCCTGTGTAACAGGCTGGAGAAGGGGCTGAATGGCCTCCTCCTGTTCCTGGGTAACAGGCTGGAGAAGGGGCTGAATGGCCTCCTCCTGTTCCTGTGTAACAGGCTGGAGAAGGGGCTGAATTGCCTCCTCCTGTTCCTGTGTAACAGGCTGGAGAAGGGGCTGAATGGGGCCTCCTCCTGTTCCTGTGTAACAGGCTGGAGAAGGGGCTGAATGGGGCCTCCTCCTGTTCCTGTGTAACAGGCTGGAGAAGGGGCTGAATGGGGCCTCCTCCTGTTCCTGTGTAACAGGCTGGAGAAGGGGCTGAATGGGGCCTCCTCCTGTTCCTGTGTAACAGGCTGGAGAAGGGGCTGAATGGGGCCTCCTCCTGTTCCTGTGTAACAGGCTGGAGAAGGGGCTGAATGGGGCCTCCTCCTGTTCCTGTGTAACAGGCTGGAGAAGGGGCTGAATGGCCTCCTCCTGTTCCTGTGTAACAGGCTGGAGAAGGGGCTGAATGGGGCCTCCTCCTGTTCCTGTGTAACAGGTTGGAAAAGGAGCTGAATGGGGCCTCCTCCTGTTCCTGTGTAACAGGCTGGAGAAGGGGCTGAATGGGGCCTTCTCCTGTTCCTGTGTAACAGGCTGGAGAAGGGGCTGAATGGGGCCTCCTCCTGTTCCTGTGTAACAGGCTGGAGAAGGGGCTGAATGGCCTCCTCCTGTTCCTGTGTAACAGGCTGGAGAAGGGGCTGAATGGGGCCTCCTCCTGTTCCTGTGTAACAGGCTGGAGAAGGGGCTGAATGGGGCCTCCTCCTGTTCCTGTGTAACAGGCTGGAGAAGGGGCTGAATGGGGCCTCCTCCTGTTCCTGTGTAACAGGCTGGAGAAGGGGCTGAATGGGGCCTCCTCCTGTTCCTGTGTAACAGGCTGGAGAAGGGGCTGAATGGGGCCTCCTCCTGTTCCTGTGTAACAGGCTGGAGAAGGGGCTGAATGGGGCCTCCTCCTGTTCCTGTGTAACAGGCTGGAGAAGGGGCTGAATGGCCTCCTCCTGTTCCTGTGTAACAGGCTGGAGAAGGGGCTGAATGGGGCCTCCTCCTGTTCCTGTGTAACAGGCTGGAGAAGGGGCTGAATGGGTCCTCCTCCTGTTCCTGTGTAACAGGCTGGAGTAGGGGCTGAATGGCCTCCTCCTGTTCCTGTGTAACAGGCTGGAGAAGGGGCTGAATGGGGCCTCCTCCTGTTCCTGTGTAACAGGCTGGAGAAGGGGCTGAATGGGGTCTCCTCCTTTTCCTGTGTAACAGGCTGGAGAAGGGGCTGAATGGGGCCTCCTCCTGTTCCTGTGTAACAGGCTGGAGAAGGGGCTGAATGGGGCCTCCTCCTGTTCCTGTGTAACAGGCTGGAGAAGGGGCTGAATGGGGCCTCCTCCTGTTCCTGTGTAACAGGCTGGAGAAGGGGCTGAATGGCCTCCTCCTGTTCCTGTGTAACAGGCTGGAGAAGGGGCTGAATGGGGCCTCCTCCTGTTCCTGTGTAACAGGCTGGAGAAGGGGCTGAATGGGGCCTCCTCCTGTTCCGAATTGCTCACGCAGGAAATACTAATTCAGAGAATCCAGGACACTGCAGCTAAGTTTTGAAAATAGCACCTTTATTGATGATGACTCGTTAGAAGAATTCTTTTTAATAAATAAATTAAATAACATCTTGAATAAATAAATATTAATTAGTTTGGTGACAATGTGGTAGAGTTGGAGAGTCTTGTGTCCAATACCTCAGTGATCAGGATCAGGAACCCTGGCTGATTTCCCCTCTCTCTCTAACCCAGGGATCACTGGACAGTGATCGGGAGCAGGAACCCTGGCTGATTTCCCCTCTCTCTCTAACCCAGGGGTCACTGGACAGGGATCAGGAGCAGGAACCCTGGCTGATTTCCCCTCTCTCTCTAACCCAGGGATCACTGGACAGTGATCAGGAGCAGGAACCCTGGCTGATTTCCCCTCTCTCTCTAACCCAGGGATCACTGGACAGTGATCAGGAGCAGGAACCCTGGCTGATTTCCCCCCTCTCTCTAACCCAGGGGTCACTGGACAGGGATCAGGAACAGGAACCCTGGCTGATTTCCCCTCGCTCTCTCTCTCTAACCCAGGGATCACTGGACAGTGATCAGGAGCAGGAACCCTGGCTGATTTCCCCTCTCTCTCTCTCTCTAACCCAGGGGTCACTGGACAGGGATCGGGAGCAGGAACCCTGGCTGATTTCCCCTCTCTCTCTAACCCAGGGATCACTGGACAGGGATCAGGAGCAGGAACCCTGGCTGATTTCCTCTCTCTCTCTAACCCAGGGATCACTGGACAGGGATCGGGAGCAGGAACCCTGGCTGATTTCCCCTCTCTCTCTCTCTAACCCAGGGATCACTGGACAGGGATCGGGAGCAGGAACCCTGGCTGATTTCCCCTCTCTCTCTCTCTAACCCAGGGATCACTGGACAGGGATCAGGAGCAGGAACCCTGGCTGATTTCCCCTCTCTCTCTAACCCAGGGATCACTGGACAGGGATCAGGAGCAGGAACCCTGGCTGATTTCCCCTCTCTCTCTAACCCAGGGATCACTGGACAGGGATCAGGAGCAGGAACCCTGGCTGATTTCCCCTCTCTCTCTATCCCAGGGATCACTGGACAGGGATCAGAAGCAGGAACCCTGGCTGATTTCCCCTCTCTCTCTAACCCAGGGATCACTGGACAGGGATCAGGAGCAGGAACCCTGGCTGATTTCCCCTCTCTCTCTAACCCAGGGATCACTGGACAGGGATCGGGAGCAGGAACCCTGGCTGATTTCCCCTCTCTCTCTCTAACCCAGGGATCACTGGACAGGGATCAGGAGCAGGAACCCTGGCTGATTCTCCCTCTCTCTAACCCAGGGATCACTGGACAGGGATCAGGAGCAGGAACCCTGGCTGATTTCCCCTCTCTCTCTAACCCAGGGATCACTGGACAGGGATCAGGAGCAGGAACCCTGGCTGATTTCCCCTCGGATCACTGGACAGGGATCAGGAGCAGGAACCCTGGCTGATTTCCCCTCTCTCTCTCTCTAACCCAGGGATCACTGGACAGTGATCAGGAGCAGGAACGCTGGCTGATTTCCCCTCTCTCTCTCTAACCCAGGGATCACTGGACAGGGATCAGGAGCAGGAACGCTGGCTGATTTCCCCTCTCTCTCTCTAACCCAGGGATCACTGGACAGGGATCAGGAGCAGGAACCCTGGCTGATTCTCCCTCTCTCTAACCCAGGGGTCACTGGACAGGGATCGGGAGCAGGATCCCTGGCTGATTTCCCCTCTCTCTCTCTCTAACCCAGGGATCACTGGACAGTGATCAGGAGCAGGAACCCTGGCTGATTTCCTCTCTCTCTCTAACCCAGGGATCACTGGACAGTGATCAGGAGCAGGAACCCTGGCTGATTCTCCCTCTCTCTAACCCAGGGATCACTGGACAGGGATCAGGAGCAGGATCCCTGGCTGATTCTCCCTCTCTCTAACCCAGGGATCACTGGACAGGGATCAGGAGCAGGATCCCTGGCTGATTTCCCCTCTCTCTCTAACCCAGGGATCACTGGACAGGGATCAGGAGCAGGAACCCTGGCTGATTTCCCCTCTCTCTCTAACCCAGGGATCACTGGACAGGGATCAGGAGCAGGAACCCTGGCTGATTTCCCCTCTCTCTCTAACCCAGGGATCACTGGACAGGGATCAGGAGCAGGAACCCTGGCTGATTTCCCCTCTCTCTAACCCAGGGATCACTGGACAGGGATCAGGAGCAGGATCCCTGGCTGATTTCCCCTCTCTCTAACCCAGGGATCACTGGACAGTGATCAGGAGCAGGATCCCTGGCTGATTTCCCCTCTCTCTCTCTAACCCTGGGATCACTGGACAGGGATCAGGAGCAGGATCCCTGGCTGATTCCCCCTCTCTCTAACCCTGGGATCACTGGACAGGGATCAGGAGCAGGAACCCTGGCTGATTTCCCCTCTCTCTCTCTAACCCAGGGATCACTGGACAGGGATCGGGAGCAGGAACCCTGGCTGATTTCCCCTCTCTCTCTAACCCAGGGATCACTGGACAGGGATCAGGAGCAGGAACCCTGGCTGATTCCCCCTCTCTCTAACCCTGGGATCACTGGACAGGGATCAGGAGCAGGAACCCTGGCTGATTCCCCCTCTCTCTAACCCAGGGATCACTGGACAGGGATCAGGAGCAGGAACCCTGGCTGATTTCCCCTCTCTCTCTAACCCAGGGATCACTGGACAGGGATCGGGAGCAGGAACCCTGGCTGATTTCCCCTCTCTCTCTCTAACCCAGGGATCACTGGACAGGGATCAGGAGCAGGAACCCTGGCTGATTTCCCCTCTCTCTCTAACCCAGGGGTCACTGGACAGGGATCAGGAGCAGGAACCCTGGCTGATTTCCCCTCTCTCTCTAACCCAGGGATCACTGGACAGTGATCAGGAGCAGGAACCCTGGCTGATTTCCTCTCTCTCTCTAACCCAGGGATCACTGGACAGGGATCAGGAGCAGGAACCCTGGCTGATTTCCCCCCTCTCTCTAACCCAGGGATCACTGGACAGGGATCAGGAGCAGGAACCCTGGCTGATTTCCCCTCTCTCTCTCTAACCCAGGGATCACTGGACAGGGATCAGGAGCAGGAACCCTGGCTGATTTCCCCTCTCTCTCTCTCTAACCCAGGGATCACTGGACAGGGATCAGGGGCAGGACCCCTGGCTGATTTCCTCTCTCTCTCTAACCCAGGGATCACTGGACAGGGATCAGGAGCAGGAACCCTGGCTGATTTCCCCTCTCTCTCTCTCTAACCCAGGGATCACTGGACAGGGATCAGGAGCAGGAACCCTGGCTGATTTCCCCTCTCTCTCTCTCTAACCCAGGGATCACCGGACAGGGATCGGGAGCAGGATCCCTGGCTGATTTCCCCTCTCTCTCTCTAACCCAGGGATCACTGGACAGGGATCGGGAGCAGGAACCCTGGCTGATTTCCCCTCTCTCTCTCTCTAACCCAGGGATCACTGGACAGGGATCAGGAGCAGGAACCCTGGCTGATTCCCTCTCTCTCTCTCTCTAACCCAGGGATCACTGGACAGTGATCAGGAGCAGGAACCCTGGCTGATTTCCCCTCTCTCTCTAACCCAGGGATCACTGGACAGGGATCGGGAGCAGGAACCCTGGCTGATTTCCCCTCTCTCTCTAACCCAGGGGTCACTGGACAGGGATCGGGAGCAGGAACCCTGGCTGATTTCCCCTCTCTCTCTATCCCAGGGATCACTGGACAGGGATCAGGAGCAGGAACCCTGGCTGATTTCCCCTCTCTCTCTAACCCAGGGATCACTGGACAGGGATCAGGAGCAGGAACCCTGGCTGATTTCCCCTCTCTCTCTAACCCAGGGATCACTGGACAGGGATCAGGAGCAGGAACCCTGGCTGGTTTCCCCTCTCTCCACTGAGTAGCTGGGGGCAACTTTAGCCAGTTTTTGTCCTACTCTCCACCCCGTTTTTCCAAGGTGTTTTGTCCCTCAGCCATTCTTAAAGTCTTGGAGGCCTCCTGACCTTTGGCCCATCACCCGTTCTTTGCTGGATCATTGACCTCTGACTCTTGGTGCCATGGTGACAGGCTTGGGGGCCTAATTCGGGGCCTACTCTGGGCTTCCAGCATCTGACCTCTCTCTGATCAGGAAAGGAGGAGGACAATCTTGCCCCTTCCTGCCCATCTTTCTCCCCCACTCCTGATGTGAGGGGGTTCACAAAAGAACCCCCTCATACTCCCCCGCCACAGCCCTGCTCGGCCACCATTGCGAATAGTCGGCCATCTTGAAGTGACGCCAACCACATTAGCACACTCGCCAACCTGCCCTGCGTGTGGTGGGCGTTCAAATGTTAACTGGTGGCATCTTGGTTTGGGCGGTGAAGAGGGCGATGGGTTGGGGAGGTTTTCAGACCGTGTGACCTTTCACCTCTGCCTATCCTGCAGGGTATTGAGTGACGTCAGGTCCAGGTTGTCGTGACTGAGACTGAGGGTTCCGGGGAGGGGGAGGGGGCACTCGGCAGCGGAACCAGGAATGTTTGCGTTGTGTGTGAGGTCGGGTGGGGTGTTAGTTAACGGCACGCCAGTGGGACCATCCAGCGAGGGTCCAAATTCACAATCCCCGATAGTCCAGACGGCTCACCAGGCCCCCGAGACGCTTCTTCAGACGATTGAAGTCTTTGGCTGATCGCAGCAGCCATCCCTCCAGCTCCCTCATCAGCCAGAAGTGGTCTAACTTGCGGAGGAAGTCAGTGGAGGGGGCGCCCCTTGCCCGGGTCCCCGGCGGAGGGGGCAGAGTGGGGGGTTCTGGGTAGCCCAGCGAGGTGACCAGACCGGCGATGGAGATGGTCAGGCCCTGGACACTGGTGCAGAAATGCTGGAAGGTGCGTCGCAGGGCGGGACTGGCCAGCTCTCGGTTCACATCGCTCAGGCACCGGAGCAGGAGGCCGTAAGCCCGAAGGTTCTCCATCAGTCGCAGCTGGTCATCCAGGTTACGCCACACACTGACCTCCAGCGTGGCGCTGGGCACGCCCTCCGTCTGGTTCAACCGTGGAGGGTCAAAGTCTGGGTTATCGAACGGGGGTCCCAGGTAGTCCATCTGCATGGGGGGCAAAGAGAGACGGTCAATGGGGGAGACAGGACAGGCTGAAGGGCAGCGGGGGAGACAGGACAGGCTGAAGGGCAGCGGGGGAGACAGGACAGGCTGAAGGGCAGCGGGGGAAGCTCAACACCCTCATAACTTTGGACACTAAGGGGCAATTTAGCATGGCCAATCCACCTAACCTGCACATCTTAGGACACTAAGGGGCAATTTAGCATGGCCAATCCACCTAACCTGCACATCTTTGGACACTAAGATGTGCAGGTTAGGTGGATTGGCCATGCTAAATTGTCCCTTAGTGTCCAAAGATGTGTAGGTTAGGGTGGATTGGCCGTGCTAAATTGTCCCTTAGTGTCCAAAGATGTGCAGGTTAGGTGGATTGGCCGTGCTAAATTGCCCCTTAGTGTCCAAAGATGTGCAGGTTAGGTGGATTGGCCGTGCTAAATTGCCCCTTAGTGTCCAAAGATGTGTAGGTTAGGGGGATTGGCCATGCTAAATTGCCCCTTAGTGTCCAAAGATGTGTAGGTTAGGGGGATTGGCCATGCTAAATTGTCCCTTAGTGTCCAAAGATGTGTAGGTTAGGGGGATTGGCCGTGCTAAATTGCCCCTTAGTGTCCAAAGATGTGTAGGTTAGGTGGATTGGCCATGCTAAATTGTCCCTTAGTGTCCAAAGATGTGTAGGTTAGGGGGATTGGCCATGCTAAATTGCCCCTTAGTGTCCAAAGATGTGTAGGTTAGGGGGATTGGCCATGCTAAATTGTCCCTTAGTGTCCAAAGATGTGTAGGTTAGGGGGATTGGCCGTGCTAAATTGTCCCTTAGTGTCCAAAGATGTGTAGGTTAGGGGGATTGGCCATGCTAAATTGCCCCTTAGTGTCCAAAGATGTGTAGGTTAGGGGTATTGGCCGTGCTAAATTGTCCCTTAGTGTCCAAAGATGTGTAGGTTAGGTGGATTGGCCATGCTAAATTGTCCCTTAGTGTCCAAAGATGTGCAGGTTAGGGGGATTGGCCATGTTAAATTGTCCCTTAGTGTCAGGGAGGATTCGCAGGGTAGATGCATGGGCTTGTGGGGATTGGGCCTGGGTTGAATCGTGAGTCAGGCTCGATGGGCCGAATGGCCTCCTTCTGCACTGTCGGGATTCTGAAAGGTGAGAGGTCACGCAGAAGGTCATGAGGGGGTCAGGAGAGGAGAAACGAGGGGTCAGCTGCTCGCTGAGGCTCAGTGAGGGCTCGAATATCGAGGTGGGGGCATCAGGGCAGGGTCAATGTCGGGGTCAAGGGGGTAACAGGGGGTCAGGTTAGGGGTCATAGGGAGGAGCGGACTGGGGACAGGAAGTTGGGGGTCGAGCATGGGGTCAGTGAAGGGTCAAGCAGGTCGGCCAGGGGTCGGCGAGAGGTGAGTGAGACCTCCTGAGGCTGGTGCTTACGTAATTGAAGCTGAGGACTTGCAGCTGCCTCTCCAGGTACTTGGTTAGCTCGTACGTCTTCTGAATGGACATCCCGATGGAGCCATCGCGGAGGCGGAGGGCACGAATGTCCCACACATTGAAGAGCAGGGAAACCAGGACAACCGAGAAAATCCCTGGAAAACCGAGGAGGAGGGGGTCAGTCCGGAACCACAGAGGAGGGAGTAACTCCCAGACAGACAGACACCCGGGATCCAGACACCCGGGACCCAGACACCCAGACACCCGGGACCCAGACACCCAGACACCCGGGACCCAGACACCCAGACACCCGGGACCCAGACACCCGGGACCCAGACACCCAGAACCCAGACACCCGGGACCCAGACACCCGCGACCCAGTCACCCGGGACCCAGTCACCCGGGACCCAGACACCCGGGACCCAGACACCCAGACACCCAGACAGCCAGACACCTGGGACCCAGACACCCAGAACCCAGACACCCGGACCCAGACACCCGGGACCCAGACAGCCAGACACCCGGGACCCAGACACCCGGGACCCAGTCACCCGGGACCCAGACACCCGGGACCCAGACACCCGGGATCCAGACACCCGGGATCCAGACACCCAGACACCTGGGATCCAGACACCCAGAACCCAGACACCCGGGACCCAGACACCCAGACACCCGGGATCCAGACACCCAGACACCCGGGATCCAGACACCCGGGACCCAGACACCCGGGACCCAGACACCCAGACACCCGGGACCCAGACACCCAGACACCCGGGACCCAGACACCCAGACACCCGGGACCCAGACACCCAGACACCTAGGACCCAGACACCCAGACACCCGGGATCCAGACACCCAGACAGCCAGACACCTGGGACCCAGACACCCAGAACCCAGACACCCGGACCCAGACACCCGGGACCCAGACAGCCAGACACCCGGGACCCAGACACCCGGGACCCAGACACCCGGACACCCAGACACCCGGGACCCAGATACCCGGGACCCAGACACCCAGACACCCGGGATCCAGACACCCAGACAGCCAGACACCTGGGACCCAGACACCCAGAACCCAGACACCCGGACCCAGACACCCGGGACCCAGACAGCCAGACACCCGGGACCCAGACACCCGGGACCCAGACACCCGGGACCCAGACACCCGGGACCCAGACACCCGGGACCCAGACACCCGGGACCCAGACACCCGGGACCCAGACACCCGGGACCCAGACACCCGGGACCCAGACACCCGGGACCCAGACACCCGGGACCCAGACACCTGGGACCCAGACACCCGGGACCCAGACACCCGGGACCCAGACACCCAGGACCCAGACACCTGGGACCCAGACAGCCAGACACCCGGGACCCAGACACCCGGGACCCAGACACCCAGACATCCGGGACCCAGACACCCGGGACCCAGACACCCAGGACCCAGACACCCGGACACCCGGGACCCAGACACCCGGGACCCAGACACCCAGACACCCAGACACCCGGGACCCAGACACCCAGACACCCGGGACCCAGACACCCAGACACCCGGGACCCAGACACCCAGACACCCGGGACCCAGACACCCGGGACCCAGACACCCGGACACCCGGGACCCAGACACCCGGGACCCAGACACCCGGGACCCAGACACCCAGACACCCGGGACCCAGACACCCAGACACCCGGGATCCAGATACCCGGGACCCAGACACCCGGGACCCAGACACCCGGGACCCAGACACCCGGGACCCAGACACCCGGGAACCAGACACCCGGGAACCAGACACCCGGGAACCAGACACCCAGACACAGAGCCAGTGCGGGGCCCAACACTGGGTCAAACACAGGGGGAGAGGGATACTCGGAAAGGATAAGAGGGTGAACCTTTCTAAAGTTTATTTATTAGTGTCACAAGTCGGCTTACATTAACACTGCAATGAAGTTACTGTGAAAATCCCCTAGTCGCCACACTCTGTTCGGGGAGGAAACCGCAGCACCCGGAGGAAACCCACGCAGACACGGGGAGAATGTGCAGACTCCGCACAGACAGTGACCCAAGCCGGGAATCGAACCCAGGTCCCTGGCGCTGTGAGGCAGCAGCGCCAACCACTGTGCCACCGTGCCGAGAGAGAGAGACAGAGACAGAGAGAGAGAGAGAGAGAGACAGAGACAGAGACAGAGAGAGACAGAGAGACAGAGACAGAGACAGAGACAGAGACAGAGAGGTTAATGCAGGTTAAGCCCCAAAAATATCAGAGTGATATCCGTGCTTTTCTTCACATTGAAAACATAGATAATCCACGGATTAAATGATTTTATCTAATTGTGCTGTTCAACAATGCGGCACTCCCTCAGCACTGACCCTCTGACAGTGTGGCACTCCCTCAGCACTGACCCTCTGACAGTGCGGCACTCCCTCAGCACTGACCCTCTGACAGTGCGGCACTCCCTCAGCACTGACCCTCTGACAGTGCGGCACTCCCTCAGCACTGACCCTCTGACAGTGTGGCACTCCCTCAGCACTGACCCTCTGACAGTGCGGCACTCCCTCAGCACTGACCCTCTGACAGTGCAGCACTCCCTCAGTACTGACCCTCTGACAGTGCGGCACTCCCTCAGCACTGACCCTCTGACAGTGCGGCACTCCCTCAGCACTGACCCTCTGACAGTGCGGCACTCCCTCAGCACTGACCCTCTGACAGTGCGGCACTCCCTCAGCACTGACCCTCTGACAGTGCGACACTCCCTCAGTACTGACCCTCTGACAGTGCGACACTCCCTCAGCACTGACCCTCTGACAGTGCGGCACTCCCTCAGCACTGACCCTCTGACAGTGCGACACTCCCTCAGCACTGACCCTCTGACAGTGCGGCACTCCCTCAGCACTGACCCTCTGACAGTGCGGCACACCCTCAGCACTGACCCTCTGACAGTGTGTGAGTGGGAAAAAGAGGGAATTATAGAGTTGGTGAGTGGGGATGTGAGTGAGAATGAGCGAATGAGAAAGTGGGGAAGAATGAGAGGGTGTGTGTTGAAAGTTGAAGAAGAACGGGAGCGTGTGAGTGAGGAAGTGAGTGGGATGGAAAGAGTGTGTCATTGTTTGAATCGATTTGTGGTATTTGTGCCTCGCTGGCTAGACCGGCATCTATTGGCCTTGAGAAGGTGGTGGTGAATCGCCTTGAACCGCTTGACCCACTGTGTGAGAGAGTGAGTGGGAATGTGTGCGTGTGAGGAAACGCGAGGGACAATGAGGGTGTGTGAGTGAGAAACTGAGTGCAAATGAGCACGTGTGTGAGTGAGAGCGTGAATGCGAATGAGAGTGTGTGTGAAGTTGAGTGAGAGAGTGTGAATGGGAAGGAAAGGGTGAGGGAGAGAGTGAGTGAGAATGAGAGTGGCAAGGAAAGGGTGGGTGGGTCAAGTGTGTGATAAGACCATAAGACATCGGATCAGAATGAGGCCACTCGGCCCATCGAGTCTGCTCCGCCATTCAATCATGGCTGATATTTTTCTCATCCCCATTCTCCTGCCTTTTCCCCATAACCCCTGATCCCCTTATTAATCGAGAACCTGTCTATCTCTGTCTTAAAGACACTCAATGACCTGGCCTCCACAGCCTTCTGCGGCAAAGAGTTCCACAGATTCACCACTTTCTGGCTGAAGAAATTCCTCCTCATCTCTGTTTTAAAGGATCGTCCCTTTAGTCTGAGGTTGTGCCTCTGGTTCTAGTTTTTCCCACTCGTGGAAACATCCTCTCCACGTCCACTCTATCCAGGCCTCGCAGTATCCTGTAAGTTTCAATAAGATCCCCCCTCATCCTTCTAAACTCCAACGAGTACAGACCCAGAGTCCTCAACCGTTCCTCATACGACAAGCTCTTCATTCCAGGGATCATTCTTGTGAACCTCCTCTGGACCCTTTCCAAGGCCCAGCACATCCTTCCTTAGATACGGGGCCCAAAACTGCTCACAATACTCCCAATGGGGTCTGACCAGAGCCTTATACAGCCTCAGAAGTCCATCCCTGCTCTTGTATTCTAGCCCTCTCGACATGAATGCTAACATTGCATTTCCCTTCCTAACTGCCGACTGAACCTGCGCGTTAACCTTAAGAGAATCTTGAACAAGGATTCCCAAGTCCCTTTGTGTTTCTGATTTCTGAAGCATTTCCCCATTTAGAAAATAGTCTCTGCCTCCATTCCTCTTTCCAAAGTGAATAACCTCACACTTTTCCACATTGTGTTCCATCTGCCACTTCTTTGTCCACTCTCCTAACCTGTCCAAGTCCTTCT
>NW_027591932.1:0-68551 GCF_964213995.1 Mustelus asterias | reverse complement strand
GTGCGTGTGTTTCGGTGTGTGCGTGTGTTTCGGTGTGTGCGTGTGTTTCGGTGTGTGCGTGTGTTTCGGTGTGTGCGTGTGTTTCGGTGTGTGCGTGTGTTTCGGTGTGTGCGTGTGTTTCGGTGTGTGCGTGTGTTTCGGTGTGTGCGTGTGTTTGTGTGTGCGTGTGTTTCGGTGTGTGCGTGTGTTTCGGTGTGTGCGTGTGTTTCGGTGTGTGCGTGTGTTTCGGTGTGTGCGTGTGTTTCGGTGTGTGCGTGTGTTTCGGTGTGTGCGTGTGTTTCGGTGTGTGCGTGTGTTTCGGTGTGTGCGTGTGTTTCGGTGTGTGCGTGTGTTTCGGTGTGTGCGTGTGTTTCGGTGTGTGCGTGTGTTTCGGTGTGTGCGTGTGTTTCGGTGTGTGCGTGTGTTTCGGTGTGTGCGTGTGTTTCGGTGTGTGCGTGTGTTTCGGTGTGTGCGTGTGTTTCGGTGTGTGCGTGTGTTTCGGTGTGTGCGTGTGTTTCGGTGTGTGCGTGTGTTTCGGTGTGTGCGTGTGTTTCGGTGTGTGCGTGTGTTTCGGTGTGTGCGTGTGTTTCGGTGTGTGCGTGTGTTTCGGTGTGTGCGTGTGTTTCGGTGTGTGCGTGTGTTTCGGTGTGTGCGTGTGTTTCGGTGTGTGCGTGTGTTTCGGTGTGTGCGTGTGTTTCGGTGTGTGCGTGTGTTTCGGTGTGTGCGTGTGTTTCGGTGTGTGCGTGTGTTTCGGTGTGTGCGTGTGTTTCGGTGTGTGCGTGTGTTTCGGTGTGTGCGTGTGTTTCGGTGTGTGCGTGTGTTTCGGTGTGTGCGTGTGTTTCGGTGTGTGCGTGTGTTTCGGTGTGTGCGTGTGTTTCGGTGTGTGCGTGTGTTTCGGTGTGTGCGTGTGTTTCGGTGTGTGCGTGTGTTTCGGTGTGTGCGTGTGTTTCGGTGTGTGCGTGTGTTTCGGTGTGTGCGTGTGTTTCGGTGTGTGCGTGTGTTTCGGTGTGTGCGTGTGTTTCGGTGTGTGCGTGTGTTTCGGTGTGTGCGTGTGTTTCGGTGTGTGCGTGTGTTTCGGTGTGTGCGTGTGTTTCGGTGTGTGCGTGTGTTTCGGTGTGTGCGTGTGTTTCGGTGTGTGCGTGTGTTTCGGTGTGTGCGTGTGTTTCGGTGTGTGCGTGTGTTTCGGTGTGTGCGTGTGTTTCGGTGTGTGCGTGTGTTTCGGTGTGTGCGTGTGTTTCGGTGTGTGCGTGTGTTTCGGTGTGTGCGTGTGTTTCGGTGTGTGCGTGTGTTTCGGTGTGTGCGTGTGTTTCGGTGTGTGCGTGTGTTTCGGTGTGTGCGTGTGTTTCGGTGTGTGCGTGTGTTTCGGTGTGTGCGTGTGTTTCGGTGTGTGCGTGTGTTTCGGTGTGTGCGTGTGTTTCGGTGTGTGCGTGTGTTTCGGTGTGTGCGTGTGTTTCGGTGTGTGCGTGTGTTTCGGTGTGTGCGTGTGTTTCGGTGTGTGCGTGTGTTTCGGTGTGTGCGTGTGTTTCGGTGTGTGCGTGTGTTTCGGTGTGTGCGTGTGTTTCGGTGTGTGCGTGTGTTTCGGTGTGTGCGTGTGTTTCGGTGTGTGCGTGTGTTTCGGTGTGTGCGTGTGTTTCGGTGTGTGCGTGTGTTTCGGTGTGTGCGTGTGTTTCGGTGTGTGCGTGTGTTTCGGTGTGTGCGTGTGTTTCGGTGTGTGCGTGTGTTTCGGTGTGTGCGTGTGTTTCGGTGTGTGCGTGTGTTTCGGTGTGTGCGTGTGTTTCGGTGTGTGCGTGTGTTTCGGTGTGTGCGTGTGTTTCGGTGTGTGCGTGTGTTTCGGTGTGTGCGTGTGTTTCGGTGTGTGCGTGTGTTTCGGTGTGTGCGTGTGTTTCGGTGTGTGCGTGTGTTTCGGTGTGTGCGTGTGTTTCGGTGTGTGCGTGTGTTTCGGTGTGTGCGTGTGTTTCGGTGTGTGCGTGTGTTTCGGTGTGTGCGTGTGTTTCGGTGTGTGCGTGTGTTTCGGTGTGTGCGTGTGTTTCGGTGTGTGCGTGTGTTTCGGTGTGTGCGTGTGTTTCGGTGTGTGCGTGTGTTTCGGTGTGTGCGTGTGTTTCGGTGTGTGCGTGTGTTTCGGTGTGTGCGTGTGTTTCGGTGTGTGCGTGTGTTTCGGTGTGTGCGTGTGTTTCGGTGTGTGCGTGTGTTTCGGTGTGTGCGTGTGTTTCGGTGTGTGCGTGTGTTTCGGTGTGTGCGTGTGTTTCGGTGTGTGCGTGTGTTTCGGTGTGTGCGTGTGTTTCGGTGTGTGCGTGTGTTTCGGTGTGTGCGTGTGTTTCGGTGTGTGCGTGTGTTTCGGTGTGTGCGTGTGTTTCGGTGTGTGCGTGTGTTTCGGTGTGTGCGTGTGTTTCGGTGTGTGCGTGTGTTTCGGTGTGTGCGTGTGTTTCGGTGTGTGCGTGTGTTTCGGTGTGTGCGTGTGTTTCGGTGTGTGCGTGTGTTTCGGTGTGTGCGTGTGTTTCGGTGTGTGCGTGTGTTTCGGTGTGTGCGTGTGTTTCGGTGTGTGCGTGTGTTTCGGTGTGTGCGTGTGTTTCGGTGTGTGCGTGTGTTTCGGTGTGTGCGTGTGTTTCGGTGTGTGCGTGTGTTTCGGTGTGTGCGTGTGTTTCGGTGTGTGCGTGTGTTTCGGTGTGTGCGTGTGTTTCGGTGTGTGCGTGTGTTTCGGTGTGTGCGTGTGTTTCGGTGTGTGCGTGTGTTTCGGTGTGTGCGTGTGTTTCGGTGTGTGCGTGTGTTTCGGTGTGTGCGTGTGTTTCGGTGTGTGCGTGTGTTTCGGTGTGTGCGTGTGTTTCGGTGTGTGCGTGTGTTTCGGTGTGTGCGTGTGTGTTCGGTGTGTGCGTGTGTTTCGGTGTGTGCGTGTGTTTCGGTGTGTGCGTGTGTTTCGGTGTGTGCGTGTGTTTCGGTGTGTGCGTGTGTTTCGGTGTGTGCGTGTGTTTCGGTGTGTGCGTGTGTTTCGGTGTGTGCGTGTGTTTCGGTGTGTGCGTGTGTTTCGGTGTGTGCGTGTGTTTCGGTGTGTGCGTGTGTTTCGGTGTGTGCGTGTGTTTCGGTGTGTGCGTGTGTTTCGGTGTGTGCGTGTGTTTCGGTGTGTGCGTGTGTTTCGGTGTGTGCGTGTGTTTCGGTGTGTGCGTGTGTTTCGGTGTGTGCGTGTGTTTCGGTGTGTGCGTGTGTTTCGGTGTGTGCGTGTGTTTCGGTGTGTGCGTGTGTTTCGGTGTGTGCGTGTGTTTCGGTGTGTGCGTGTGTTTCGGTGTGTGCGTGTGTTTCGGTGTGTGCGTGTGTTTCGGTGTGTGCGTGTGTTTCGGTGTGTGCGTGTGTTTCGGTGTGTGCGTGTGTTTCGGTGTGTGCGTGTGTTTCGGTGTGTGCGTGTGTTTCGGTGTGTGCGTGTGTTTCGGTGTGTGCGTGTGTTTCGGTGTGTGCGTGTGTTTCGGTGTGTGCGTGTGTTTCGGTGTGTGCGTGTGTTTCGGTGTGTGCGTGTGTTTCGGTGTGTGCGTGTGTTTCGGTGTGTGCGTGTGTTTCGGTGTGTGCGTGTGTTTCGGTGTGTGCGTGTGTTTCGGTGTGTGCGTGTGTTTCGGTGTGTGCGTGTGTTTCGGTGTGTGCGTGTGTTTCGGTGTGTGCGTGTGTTTCGGTGTGTGCGTGTGTTTCGGTGTGTGCGTGTGTTTCGGTGTGTGCGTGTGTTTCGGTGTGTGCGTGTGTTTCGGTGTGTGCGTGTGTTTCGGTGTGTGCGTGTGTTTCGGTGTGTGCGTGTGTTTCGGTGTGTGCGTGTGTTTCGGTGTGTGCGTGTGTTTCGGTGTGTGCGTGTGTTTCGGTGTGTGCGTGTGTTTCGGTGTGTGCGTGTGTTTCGGTGTGTGCGTGTGTTTCGGTGTGTGCGTGTGTTTCGGTGTGTGCGTGTGTTTCGGTGTGTGCGTGTGTTTCGGTGTGTGCGTGTGTTTCGGTGTGTGCGTGTGTTTCGGTGTGTGCGTGTGTTTCGGTGTGTGCGTGTGTTTCGGTGTGTGCGTGTGTTTCGGTGTGTGCGTGTGTTTCGGTGTGTGCGTGTGTTTCGGTGTGTGCGTGTGTTTCGGTGTGTGCGTGTGTTTCGGTGTGTGCGTGTGTTTCGGTGTGTGCGTGTGTTTCGGTGTGTGCGTGTGTTTCGGTGTGTGCGTGTGTTTCGGTGTGTGCGTGTGTTTCGGTGTGTGCGTGTGTTTCGGTGTGTGCGTGTGTTTCGGTGTGTGCGTGTGTTTCGGTGTGTGCGTGTGTTTCGGTGTGTGCGTGTGTTTCGGTGTGTGCGTGTGTTTCGGTGTGTGCGTGTGTTTCGGTGTGTGCGTGTGTTTCGGTGTGTGCGTGTGTTTCGGTGTGTGCGTGTGTTTCGGTGTGTGCGTGTGTTTCGGTGTGTGCGTGTGTTTCGGTGTGTGCGTGTGTTTCGGTGTGTGCGTGTGTTTCGGTGTGTGCGTGTGTTTCGGTGTGTGCGTGTGTTTCGGTGTGTGCGTGTGTTTCGGTGTGTGCGTGTGTTTCGGTGTGTGCGTGTGTTTCGGTGTGTGCGTGTGTTTCGGTGTGTGCGTGTGTTTCGGTGTGTGCGTGTGTTTCGGTGTGTGCGTGTGTTTCGGTGTGTGCGTGTGTTTCGGTGTGTGCGTGTGTTTCGGTGTGTGCGTGTGTTTCGGTGTGTGCGTGTGTTTCGGTGTGTGCGTGTGTTTCGGTGTGTGCGTGTGTTTCGGTGTGTGCGTGTGTTTCGGTGTGTGCGTGTGTTTCGGTGTGTGCGTGTGTTTCGGTGTGTGCGTGTGTTTCGGTGTGTGCGTGTGTTTCGGTGTGTGCGTGTGTTTCGGTGTGTGCGTGTGTTTCGGTGTGTGCGTGTGTTTCGGTGTGTGCGTGTGTTTCGGTGTGTGCGTGTGTTTCGGTGTGTGCGTGTGTTTCGGTGTGTGCGTGTGTTTCGGTGTGTGCGTGTGTTTCGGTGTGTGCGTGTGTTTCGGTGTGTGCGTGTGTTTCGGTGTGTGCGTGTGTTTCGGTGTGTGCGTGTGTTTCGGTGTGTGCGTGTGTTTCGGTGTGTGCGTGTGTTTCGGTGTGTGCGTGTGTTTCGGTGTGTGCGTGTGTTTCGGTGTGTGCGTGTGTTTCGGTGTGTGCGTGTGTTTCGGTGTGTGCGTGTGTTTCGGTGTGTGCGTGTGTTTCGGTGTGTGCGTGTGTTTCGGTGTGTGCGTGTGTTTCGGTGTGTGCGTGTGTTTCGGTGTGTGCGTGTGTTTCGGTGTGTGCGTGTGTTTCGGTGTGTGCGTGTGTTTCGGTGTGTGCGTGTGTTTCGGTGTGTGCGTGTGTTTCGGTGTGTGCGTGTGTTTCGGTGTGTGCGTGTGTTTCGGTGTGTGCGTGTGTTTCGGTGTGTGCGTGTGTTTCGGTGTGTGCGTGTGTTTCGGTGTGTGCGTGTGTTTCGGTGTGTGCGTGTGTTTCGGTGTGTGCGTGTGTTTCGGTGTGTGCGTGTGTTTCGTGTGTGTGCGTGTGTTTCGGTGTGTGCGTGTGTTTCGGTGTGTGCGTGTGTTTCGGTGTGTGCGTGTGTTTCGGTGTGTGCGTGTGTTTCGGTGTGTGCGTGTGTTTCGGTGTGTGCGTGTGTTTCGGTGTGTGCGTGTGTTTCGGTGTGTGCGTGTGTTTCGGTGTGTGCGTGTGTTTCGGTGTGTGCGTGTGTTTCGGTGTGTGCGTGTGTTTCGGTGTGTGCGTGTGTTTCGGTGTGTGCGTGTGTTTCGGTGTGTGCGTGTGTTTCGGTGTGTGCGTGTGTTTCGGTGTGTGCGTGTGTTTCGGTGTGTGCGTGTGTTTCGGTGTGTGCGTGTGTTTCGGTGTGTGTGCGTGTGTTTCGGTGTGTGCGTGTGTTTCGGTGTGTGCGTGTGTTTCGGTGTGTGCGTGTGTTTCGGTGTGTGCGTGTGTTTCGGTGTGTGCGTGTGTTTCGGTGTGTGCGTGTGTTTCGGTGTGTGCGTGTGTTTCGGTGTGTGCGTGTGTTTCGGTGTGTGCGTGTGTTTCGGTGTGTGCGTGTGTTTCGGTGTGTGCGTGTGTTTCGGTGTGTGTGTGTTTCGGTGTGTGTGTGTGTTTCGGTGTGTGTGTGTGTTTCGGTGTGTGTGTGTGTTTCGGTGTGTGTGTGTGTTTCGGTGTGTGTGTGTGTTTCGGTGTGTGTGTGTGTTTCGGTGTGTGTGTGTGTTTCGGTGTGTGTGTGTGTTTCGGTGTGTGTGTGTGTTTCGGTGTGTGTGTGTGTTTCGGTGTGTGTGTGTGTTTCGGTGTGTGTGTGTGTTTCGGTGTGTGTGTGTGTTTCGGTGTGTGTGTGTGTTTCGGTGTGTGTGTGTGTTTCGGTGTGTGTGTGTGTTTCGGTGTGTGTGTGTGTTTCGGTGTGTGTGTGTGTTTCGGTGTGTGTGTGTGTTTCGGTGTGTGTGTGTGTTTCGGTGTGTGTGTGTGTTTCGGTGTGTGTGTGTGTTTCGGTGTGTGTGTGTGTTTCGGTGTGTGTGTGTGTTTCGGTGTGTGTGTGTGTTTCGGTGTGTGTGTGTGTTTCGGTGTGTGTGTGTGTTTCGGTGTGTGTGTGTGTTTCGGTGTGTGTGTGTGTTTCGGTGTGTGTGTGTGTTTCGGTGTGTGTGTGTGTTTCGGTGTGTGTGTGTGTTTCGGTGTGTGTGTGTGTTTCGGTGTGTGTGTGTGTTTCGGTGTGTGTGTGTGTTTCGGTGTGTGTGTGTGTTTCGGTGTGTGTGTGTGTTTCGGTGTGTGTGTGTGTTTCGGTGTGTGTGTGTGTTTCGGTGTGTGTGTGTGTTTCGGTGTGTGTGTGTGTTTCGGTGTGTGTGTGTGTTTCGGTGTGTGTGTGTGTTTCGGTGTGTGTGTGTGTTTCGGTGTGTGTGTGTGTTTCGGTGTGTGTGTGTGTTTCGGTGTGTGTGTGTGTTTCGGTGTGTGTGTGTGTTTCGGTGTGTGTGTGTGTTTCGGTGTGTGTGTGTGTTTCGGTGTGTGTGTGTGTTTCGGTGTGTGTGTGTGTTTCGGTGTGTGTGTGTGTTTCGGTGTGTGTGTGTGTTTCGGTGTGTGTGTGTGTTTCGGTGTGTGTGTGTGTTTCGGTGTGTGTGTGTGTTTCGGTGTGTGTGTGTGTTTCGGTGTGTGTGTGTGTTTCGGTGTGTGTGTGTGTTTCGGTGTGTGTGTGTGTTTCGGTGTGTGTGTGTGTTTCGGTGTGTGTGTGTGTTTCGGTGTGTGTGTGTGTTTCGGTGTGTGTGTGTGTTTCGGTGTGTGTGTGTGTTTCGGTGTGTGTGTGTGTTTCGGTGTGTGTGTGTGTTTCGGTGTGTGTGTGTGTTTCGGTGTGTGTGTGTGTTTCGGTGTGTGTGTGTGTTTCGGTGTGTGTGTGTGTTTCGGTGTGTGTGTGTGTTTCGGTGTGTGTGTGTGTTTCGGTGTGTGTGTGTGTTTCGGTGTGTGTGTGTGTTTCGGTGTGTGTGTGTGTTTCGGTGTGTGTGTGTGTTTCGGTGTGTGTGTGTGTTTCGGTGTGTGTGTGTGTTTCGGTGTGTGTGTGTGTTTCGGTGTGTGTGTGTGTTTCGGTGTGTGTGTGTGTTTCGGTGTGTGTGTGTGTTTCGGTGTGTGTGTGTGTTTCGGTGTGTGTGTGTGTTTCGGTGTGTGTGTGTGTTTCGGTGTGTGTGTGTGTTTCGGTGTGTGTGTGTGTTTCGGTGTGTGTGTGTGTTTCGGTGTGTGTGTGTGTTTCGGTGTGTGTGTGTGTTTCGGTGTGTGTGTGTGTTTCGGTGTGTGTGTGTGTTTCGGTGTGTGTGTGTGTTTCGGTGTGTGTGTGTGTTTCGGTGTGTGTGTGTGTTTCGGTGTGTGTGTGTGTTTCGGTGTGTGTGTGTGTTTCGGTGTGTGTGTGTGTTTCGGTGTGTGTGTGTGTTTCGGTGTGTGTGTGTGTTTCGGTGTGTGTGTGTGTTTCGGTGTGTGTGTGTGTTTCGGTGTGTGTGTGTGTTTCGGTGTGTGTGTGTGTTTCGGTGTGTGTGTGTGTTTCGGTGTGTGTGTGTGTTTCGGTGTGTGTGTGTGTTTCGGTGTGTGTGTGTGTTTCGGTGTGTGTGTGTGTTTCGGTGTGTGTGTGTGTTTCGGTGTGTGTGTGTGTTTCGGTGTGTGTGTGTGTTTCGGTGTGTGTGTGTGTTTCGGTGTGTGTGTGTGTTTCGGTGTGTGTGTGTGTTTCGGTGTGTGTGTGTGTTTCGGTGTGTGTGTGTGTTTCGGTGTGTGTGTGTGTTTCGGTGTGTGTGTGTGTTTCGGTGTGTGTGTGTGTTTCGGTGTGTGTGTGTGTTTCGGTGTGTGTGTGTGTTTCGGTGTGTGTGTGTGTTTCGGTGTGTGTGTGTGTTTCGGTGTGTGTGTGTGTTTCGGTGTGTGTGTGTGTTTCGGTGTGTGTGTGTGTTTCGGTGTGTGTGTGTGTTTCGGTGTGTGTGTGTGTTTCGGTGTGTGTGTGTGTTTCGGTGTGTGTGTGTGTTTCGGTGTGTGTGTGTGTTTCGGTGTGTGTGTGTGTTTCGGTGTGTGTGTGTGTTTCGGTGTGTGTGTGTGTTTCGGTGTGTGTGTGTGTTTCGGTGTGTGTGTGTGTTTCGGTGTGTGTGTGTGTTTCGGTGTGTGTGTGTGTTTCGGTGTGTGTGTGTGTTTCGGTGTGTGTGTGTGTTTCGGTGTGTGTGTGTGTTTCGGTGTGTGTGTGTGTTTCGGTGTGTGTGTGTGTTTCGGTGTGTGTGTGTGTTTCGGTGTGTGTGTGTGTTTCGGTGTGTGTGTGTGTTTCGGTGTGTGTGTGTGTTTCGGTGTGTGTGTGTGTTTCGGTGTGTGTGTGTGTTTCGGTGTGTGTGTGTGTTTCGGTGTGTGTGTGTGTTTCGGTGTGTGTGTGTGTTTCGGTGTGTGTGTGTGTTTCGGTGTGTGTGTGTGTTTCGGTGTGTGTGTGTGTTTCGGTGTGTGTGTGTGTTTCGGTGTGTGTGTGTGTTTCGGTGTGTGTGTGTGTTTCGGTGTGTGTGTGTGTTTCGGTGTGTGTGTGTGTTTCGGTGTGTGTGTGTGTTTCGGTGTGTGTGTGTGTTTCGGTGTGTGTGTGTGTTTCGGTGTGTGTGTGTGTTTCGGTGTGTGTGTGTGTTTCGGTGTGTGTGTGTGTTTCGGTGTGTGTGTGTGTTTCGGTGTGTGTGTGTGTTTCGGTGTGTGTGTGTGTTTCGGTGTGTGTGTGTGTTTCGGTGTGTGTGTGTGTTTCGGTGTGTGTGTGTGTTTCGGTGTGTGTGTGTGTTTCGGTGTGTGTGTGTGTTTCGGTGTGTGTGTGTGTTTCGGTGTGTGTGTGTGTTTCGGTGTGTGTGTGTGTTTCGGTGTGTGTGTGTGTTTCGGTGTGTGTGTGTGTTTCGGTGTGTGTGTGTGTTTCGGTGTGTGTGTGTGTTTCGGTGTGTGTGTGTGTTTCGGTGTGTGTGTGTGTTTCGGTGTGTGTGTGTGTTTCGGTGTGTGTGTGTGTTTCGGTGTGTGTGTGTGTTTCGGTGTGTGTGTGTGTTTCGGTGTGTGTGTGTGTTTCGGTGTGTGTGTGTGTTTCGGTGTGTGTGTGTGTTTCGGTGTGTGTGTGTGTTTCGGTGTGTGTGTGTGTTTCGGTGTGTGTGTGTGTTTCGGTGTGTGTGTGTGTTTCGGTGTGTGTGTGTGTTTCGGTGTGTGTGTGTGTTTCGGTGTGTGTGTGTGTTTCGGTGTGTGTGTGTGTTTCGGTGTGTGTGTGTGTTTCGGTGTGTGTGTGTGTTTCGGTGTGTGTGTGTGTTTCGGTGTGTGTGTGTGTTTCGGTGTGTGTGTGTGTTTCGGTGTGTGTGTGTGTTTCGGTGTGTGTGTGTGTTTCGGTGTGTGTGTGTGTTTCGGTGTGTGTGTGTGTTTCGGTGTGTGTGTGTGTTTCGGTGTGTGTGTGTGTTTCGGTGTGTGTGTGTGTTTCGGTGTGTGTGTGTGTTTCGGTGTGTGTGTGTGTTTCGGTGTGTGTGTGTGTTTCGGTGTGTGTGTGTGTTTCGGTGTGTGTGTGTGTTTCGGTGTGTGTGTGTGTTTCGGTGTGTGTGTGTGTTTCGGTGTGTGTGTGTGTTTCGGTGTGTGTGTGTGTTTCGGTGTGTGTGTGTGTTTCGGTGTGTGTGTGTGTTTCGGTGTGTGTGTGTGTTTCGGTGTGTGTGTGTGTTTCGGTGTGTGTGTGTGTTTCGGTGTGTGTGTGTGTTTCGGTGTGTGTGTGTGTTTCGGTGTGTGTGTGTGTTTCGGTGTGTGTGTGTGTTTCGGTGTGTGTGTGTGTTTCGGTGTGTGTGTGTGTTTCGGTGTGTGTGTGTGTTTCGGTGTGTGTGTGTGTTTCGGTGTGTGTGTGTGTTTCGGTGTGTGTGTGTGTTTCGGTGTGTGTGTGTGTTTCGGTGTGTGTGTGTGTTTCGGTGTGTGTGTGTGTTTCGGTGTGTGTGTGTGTTTCGGTGTGTGTGTGTGTTTCGGTGTGTGTGTGTGTTTCGGTGTGTGTGTGTGTTTCGGTGTGTGTGTGTGTTTCGGTGTGTGTGTGTGTTTCGGTGTGTGTGTGTGTTTCGGTGTGTGTGTGTGTTTCGGTGTGTGTGTGTGTTTCGGTGTGTGTGTGTGTTTCGGTGTGTGTGTGTGTTTCGGTGTGTGTGTGTGTTTCGGTGTGTGTGTGTGTTTCGGTGTGTGTGTGTGTTTCGGTGTGTGTGTGTGTTTCGGTGTGTGTGTGTGTTTCGGTGTGTGTGTGTGTTTCGGTGTGTGTGTGTGTTTCGGTGTGTGTGTGTGTTTCGGTGTGTGTGTGTGTTTCGGTGTGTGTGTGTGTTTCGGTGTGTGTGTGTGTTTCGGTGTGTGTGTGTGTTTCGGTGTGTGTGTGTGTTTCGGTGTGTGTGTGTGTTTCGGTGTGTGTGTGTGTTTCGGTGTGTGTGTGTGTTTCGGTGTGTGTGTGTGTTTCGGTGTGTGTGTGTGTTTCGGTGTGTGTGTGTGTTTCGGTGTGTGTGTGTGTTTCGGTGTGTGTGTGTGTTTCGGTGTGTGTGTGTGTTTCGGTGTGTGTGTGTGTTTCGGTGTGTGTGTGTGTTTCGGTGTGTGTGTGTGTTTCGGTGTGTGTGTGTGTTTCGGTGTGTGTGTGTGTTTCGGTGTGTGTGTGTGTTTCGGTGTGTGTGTGTGTTTCGGTGTGTGTGTGTGTTTCGGTGTGTGTGTGTGTTTCGGTGTGTGTGTGTGTTTCGGTGTGTGTGTGTGTTTCGGTGTGTGTGTGTGTTTCGGTGTGTGTGTGTGTTTCGGTGTGTGTGTGTGTTTCGGTGTGTGTGTGTGTTTCGGTGTGTGTGTGTGTTTCGGTGTGTGTGTGTGTTTCGGTGTGTGTGTGTGTTTCGGTGTGTGTGTGTGTTTCGGTGTGTGTGTGTGTTTCGGTGTGTGTGTGTGTTTCGGTGTGTGTGTGTGTTTCGGTGTGTGTGTGTGTTTCGGTGTGTGTGTGTGTTTCGGTGTGTGTGTGTGTTTCGGTGTGTGTGTGTGTTTCGGTGTGTGTGTGTGTTTCGGTGTGTGTGTGTGTTTCGGTGTGTGTGTGTGTTTCGGTGTGTGTGTGTGTTTCGGTGTGTGTGTGTGTTTCGGTGTGTGTGTGTGTTTCGGTGTGTGTGTGTGTTTCGGTGTGTGTGTGTGTTTCGGTGTGTGTGTGTGTTTCGGTGTGTGTGTGTGTTTCGGTGTGTGTGTGTGTTTCGGTGTGTGTGTGTGTTTCGGTGTGTGTGTGTGTTTCGGTGTGTGTGTGTGTTTCGGTGTGTGTGTGTGTTTCGGTGTGTGTGTGTGTTTCGGTGTGTGTGTGTGTTTCGGTGTGTGTGTGTGTTTCGGTGTGTGTGTGTGTTTCGGTGTGTGTGTGTGTTTCGGTGTGTGTGTGTGTTTCGGTGTGTGTGTGTGTTTCGGTGTGTGTGTGTGTTTCGGTGTGTGTGTGTGTTTCGGTGTGTGTGTGTGTTTCGGTGTGTGTGTGTGTTTCGGTGTGTGTGTGTGTTTCGGTGTGTGTGTGTGTTTCGGTGTGTGTGTGTGTTTCGGTGTGTGTGTGTGTTTCGGTGTGTGTGTGTGTTTCGGTGTGTGTGTGTGTTTCGGTGTGTGTGTGTGTTTCGGTGTGTGTGTGTGTTTCGGTGTGTGTGTGTGTTTCGGTGTGTGTGTGTGTTTCGGTGTGTGTGTGTGTTTCGGTGTGTGTGTGTGTTTCGGTGTGTGTGTGTGTTTCGGTGTGTGTGTGTGTTTCGGTGTGTGTGTGTGTTTCGGTGTGTGTGTGTGTTTCGGTGTGTGTGTGTGTTTCGGTGTGTGTGTGTGTTTCGGTGTGTGTGTGTGTTTCGGTGTGTGTGTGTGTTTCGGTGTGTGTGTGTGTTTCGGTGTGTGTGTGTGTTTCGGTGTGTGTGTGTGTTTCGGTGTGTGTGTGTGTTTCGGTGTGTGTGTGTGTTTCGGTGTGTGTGTGTGTTTCGGTGTGTGTGTGTGTTTCGGTGTGTGTGTGTGTTTCGGTGTGTGTGTGTGTTTCGGTGTGTGTGTGTGTTTCGGTGTGTGTGTGTGTTTCGGTGTGTGTGTGTGTTTCGGTGTGTGTGTGTGTTTCGGTGTGTGTGTGTGTTTCGGTGTGTGTGTGTGTTTCGGTGTGTGTGTGTGTTTCGGTGTGTGTGTGTGTTTCGGTGTGTGTGTGTGTTTCGGTGTGTGTGTGTGTTTCGGTGTGTGTGTGTGTTTCGGTGTGTGTGTGTGTTTCGGTGTGTGTGTGTGTTTCGGTGTGTGTGTGTGTTTCGGTGTGTGTGTGTGTTTCGGTGTGTGTGTGTGTTTCGGTGTGTGTGTGTGTTTCGGTGTGTGTGTGTGTTTCGGTGTGTGTGTGTGTTTCGGTGTGTGTGTGTGTTTCGGTGTGTGTGTGTGTTTCGGTGTGTGTGTGTGTTTCGGTGTGTGTGTGTGTTTCGGTGTGTGTGTGTGTTTCGGTGTGTGTGTGTGTTTCGGTGTGTGTGTGTGTTTCGGTGTGTGTGTGTGTTTCGGTGTGTGTGTGTGTTTCGGTGTGTGTGTGTGTTTCGGTGTGTGTGTGTGTTTCGGTGTGTGTGTGTGTTTCGGTGTGTGTGTGTGTTTCGGTGTGTGTGTGTGTTTCGGTGTGTGTGTGTGTTTCGGTGTGTGTGTGTGTTTCGGTGTGTGTGTGTGTTTCGGTGTGTGTGTGTGTTTCGGTGTGTGTGTGTGTTTCGGTGTGTGTGTGTGTTTCGGTGTGTGTGTGTGTTTCGGTGTGTGTGTGTGTTTCGGTGTGTGTGTGTGTTTCGGTGTGTGTGTGTGTTTCGGTGTGTGTGTGTGTTTCGGTGTGTGTGTGTGTTTCGGTGTGTGTGTGTGTTTCGGTGTGTGTGTGTGTTTCGGTGTGTGTGTGTGTTTCGGTGTGTGTGTGTGTTTCGGTGTGTGTGTGTGTTTCGGTGTGTGTGTGTGTTTCGGTGTGTGTGTGTGTTTCGGTGTGTGTGTGTGTTTCGGTGTGTGTGTGTGTTTCGGTGTGTGTGTGTGTTTCGGTGTGTGTGTGTGTTTCGGTGTGTGTGTGTGTTTCGGTGTGTGTGTGTGTTTCGGTGTGTGTGTGTGTTTCGGTGTGTGTGTGTGTTTCGGTGTGTGTGTGTGTTTCGGTGTGTGTGTGTGTTTCGGTGTGTGTGTGTGTTTCGGTGTGTGTGTGTGTTTCGGTGTGTGTGTGTGTTTCGGTGTGTGTGTGTGTTTCGGTGTGTGATGGACTATGCACTGTGTGTCTTTCAGTATGCGGTACTCGTTTTGCTGGGACTCTTTGTCCTCGTCCATCGGGAGTGAAGAGCGGATGGACTTTGTCCGAGGAGGTTCACAGAGTTCCTCACGCCACGCCAAATGTTTAAAATGAAGAAAGTGACCAGCAGCCGTGAAATTCTGCAGCTATTCCCGTGGATTTCTGCTTCCTGCCAGATGTCGATTCAGTGTTTTTTAAATGGAGATCAGTACTGTAGGAATACAAACATTCTTTTGGTTTCTGAGTTTAGACTTCTATTGCAGTCCAGGGTGGGGAGGTGGTGTTTGAAACCAGGTGGGTCAGTTTGCCTCTTGCACATTTTAGCTTGCCGCTTGTTTAGATTTGCTACTGCCGTTTCAATACAAATGTGTGTGTGTGTGTGTGTGTGTGTGTGTGGTGGGGTTGGTGGAACAGGTCAACTCCATGTAGACACTCCCAGCAAGCCCAAGAAACACCCTGGCCCCTCAAACGGTTTGAAAACCACAAATCACTTCTAACTGAAGAGTATACAGTCCGATAAATGGCTGGCAGGCGATATAAACCCAAAGACAGCAAACGGACAAGTGGATCTGTCCAGTGCATTGTGTGTCAGGTCCAGAGGGTAGTGTAGACAATGGGGAGCTGATGCTTATTCCATCTCCCAACCCACAATACAGACTGGAAATCTCACATGCCAGTGTGTATAAACCTGGACTGTAATGTAGATATCAGAGCTTTTTTTACATATTGGACGGTTAGGAATCATCTCTTTCCTGTTTACCTGCACTATCCCAATCTTTTTGGTCACCGTACTCGAGTAAGGTGATGTGTGAGTGACCCTTTGTCTGTTGTGACAGAGATGTGGGAGTGTTGCATATAAATCATATCCTAATCCTGGGACATCAGCGCGATGTCCTACACTCAGCCGGGAGGAGGTTTGCCAATAAAAAATGGTGACCATCTCACAGTCCTGCTTGTGATTTACCATCCATCTGTCCACAATTCTCATTGCTTTTGCAGATATATGTAGGGCTGTGCACACACTGTGTTTGTTTGTACTGAAATGCTGTGGCAACTGGGCCCAATGAGCCTTTATAAATGGGAGTGGAAGATGACACTGGCAATTTGTAACCAACGTAGAATAGAGACTCCCCCTTTCTCCAAACTCTGGAATACCCTGCTGTCCAATAAAATCTGCTTGGAAGTCCTCACACTGCCCCTTGTAGCGGCTTGTCTCAGTAGTAATCGGTAACAAGCAACCCCCTCAGTACCTTTCTCAAGTGAAATATTTTGGATGTACCCAGCCTGTTCTGTTCTAGTTATGTTTATGTTGTTCTCCTTGTACATTTGGCATTGTGTGAAATGTCTGCTCATCCGTTCTTCATTTGAAGCAGTATTCTCGCTCTCTCCCCGCCCCCCCAAACCTTCCTCTATTCACTGTGTCGTTTCGAAGCACAAATCTCCTCAAAGTGGATCTGGAATTTTTCAATTGGTCATTTCTAAGGCTTTTTTAAAAAAAATAGTTTTAAGCAACCCCCTGGAACACGCAGACTCCCACTCTGTGGTTGTTCTTCTACAGTTAAATAGGCAGCATGCTGGTGTACTGCCATCAGTATTTCCAGCACCGCCATTCGGGGAGCAGAGCCCCCTGTTTCCCCAGGGAGCTGGGTCCAAACTGCCTTGTCTGATTAGAGTGTGGGATACTCTAGCCCTGCAACCTACAGGAATCCCTTCCCAAATCAGCATCTTGGAGCGGTGGGAATTGGGAAAGTCAATAAAAACCATTTCTATAATTTACAATTCGTCTTGTGTCTTTGTTCATTTTGTTCACGATAAATCAGTCACTAGCTTTAAGATGTTGTCTCCCCTTTGGTGTTAATAACCTGACCCCTGCTCTCCACACCCCTTCCCCCACCCCCAATCATAGAAAGGATATTATTAAACTAGAAAGATTGCAGAAAAGATTTACTAGGATGCTACCGGGACTTGATGGTTTGAGTTATAAGGAGAGGCTGGATAGACTGGGACTTTTTTTCCCTGGAACGTAGAAGGTTGAGGGGTGATTTTATAGAGGTCTATAAAATAATGAGGGGCATAGATCAGCTAGATAGTCAATATCTTTTCCCAAAAGGTAGAGGAGTTTAAAACTAGAGGGCATAGGTTTAAGGTGAGAGGGGAGAGATACAAAAGGGACCAGAAGGGCAATTGTTTCAGAGGGTGGTGAGTGTCTGGAACGAGCTGCCAGAGGTAGTAGTAGAGGTGGGTACAATTTTGACTTTTGAAAAGCATTGAGACAGTTACATGGGTAAGATGGGTAGAGAGGGATATGGGGTAGAGAGGGATATGGGCTAAACACGGTCAATTGGGACTAGCTTAATGGTTAAAAACAGGGGGCAGCATGAACAAGTTGGGCCGAAGGGCCTGTTTCCATGCTGTAAACCTCTATGACTCTATAACCATCTTTATCTTATTCCTATTGGGTGCCCAACTTTTAAAGGTTGCATGAATGTGCTGTGTGTTACATGGAAAACTAAAGGTTACCAAATGCCCTGTGATAATATCCTGTCAATGTGCAACACTAATTCTCCTCTCAAATCTAGTCTCCAATGCTAAGCTGGGTCCCAGTCGTCCATTTCCAGCATCTGCACTCTGGAACACACGTTTTACATTATCAGCTTGCTGCCTGTTTGCTGCTGTCTTTTCTCCCCTCGGTGCCTCTGTTTTAGGAGTCATGCCCTTTCCCTGAATCAGCTGGGGGGTGGGGGCCATTTTAAAAAACAATGAATAATTCAAACTGGATGCACTCAATATCCAAATTCATTCCACCACATCAAACTTTATCATCTTATTCCCATTGATTTGGTTCCAAAATGCTTCACGTTGACCTGGATCTGTTTATTTTTTTTCACTCCCACCTGCCGATTCTGGGATTGACCAAATAATTAAGAGGAACCAGGATCTGATTGATTAGCAGAATGGGCTTGAGGGGCTGAATGGCCTGCTCCCTCACGTTCCTTTGCGCACAGGTATTTTTTTTGTAGAGTCATTAAGCTTTCACTGGGAGTTTGACATGATGTCTGTGCCTAGGCTTTTGACAACCATTACATTCTGCGTGAGGAATGAGACTGAGATGTCTCAATCAGCATACTTTTAAAATGTGAGTGATGTTTGAAATAACATTCCTATTTTTAAATCACTGAAACCCATCAGCTAGCCTTTTAGCTTGTCTTGAGTGTTGACTACTGCATTAACGGGCAGGTTTGCCGTTGACTTGTTTGAGAAGGCAATCAGACTGAAGTCCTTACAACATCACGATATTTTCCTCCTCCATTCTGAACCAGGTTCCAAGAGCGAAATGTGTAATCCTGATGGATTTCTCTTTAAATTTGATGGCAAATTGTTAAACTATTGGACGTTAATAATAATTGGACGTTAAATTGTAGTTTTCAAATAATAAACTGAACAGTTATGAGTGAGTGATACCAAGTTCTATCCTTTTGTAGAAGTGACCCAACACAGACAAACTTTCAAAGTGGAAAATGTGAACAGTATTCCATATTCATGTATTCAGCGAATCTAAAACTGGAGTTTATTTGCCTTTTATCGCTTCAGTTAAATGCTACAGTCTATTCGAGAAGTCACGCCCGCCACTTGTTTATCACCATTTAAATCTAAATGGGCTGATGTGTTTGTAATGGGAACCTTTTTGAAGTGGAGATGCCGGCGTTGGACTGGGGTAAACACAGTAAGAAGTTTAACAACACCAGGTTAAAGTCCAACAGGTTTATTTGGTAGCAAAAAGCCACACAAGCTTTCGGAGCTCTAAGCCCCTTCTTCAGGTGAGTGTCAGGTCAGACTCACCTGAAGAAGGGGCTTAGAGCTCCGAAAGCTTGTGTGGCTTTTTGCTACCAAATAAACCTGTTGGACTTTAACCTGGTGTTGTTAAACTTCTTACAACCTTTTTGAAACCAGATAATTTTCACCAAACAGAAGCAGAGGATTAATGTGGCTCCCTTGGGTTGGCACAGTGGCAGGGACCTGAGATTTGTCCTCAGCTTGGGTCACTGTCCGTGTGGCGTTTGCACATTCTCCCCGTGTCTGCGTGGGGTTTCCTCCGGGTGCTCAGGTTTCCTCCCACAGTCTGAAAGACGTGCTGGTTAGGTGCATTGGCCGTGCTCAATTCTCCCTCGGTGTACCCGAACAGGCGCCGGAGTGTGGCGACTAGGGGGATTTTCACAGTAACTTCATTGCAGTGTTAATGGCCTCCTCCTGCACTGTAGGGATTCTATGGTGGCACAATGGTTAGCACTGCTGCCTCACAGTGCCAGAGACCCGGGTTCGATTCCAGCCTTGAGTCACTGTCTGTGTGGAGTTTGCACATTCTCTGTGTCTGTGTGGGTTTCCTCCGGCTGCTCCGGTTTCCTCCCACAGTCCAAAGATATGCAGGTTAGGTGCCTCCTTCTGCACTGTAGGGATTCTATGATCTTTGGAGTGTGGGAGGAAACCCATGCAGACATGGGGAGAATGTGCAATCTCCACACACACAGTGACCCAAGCCGGGAATCAAACCTGGGTCCCTGGCGCTGTGAGGCAGCAGCGCTAACCACTGTGCCACTTGTCTCAGGATCTGTTACCGAGAAACCCATCATGGATTTCCTCCCGGGTGCTCCGGTTTCCTCCCACAGCCTGAAAGACGTGTTGGTTAGGGTGCATTGGCCGTGCTAAATTCTCCCTCAGTGTACCCGAACAGGCGCCGGAGTGTGGCAACTGGGGGATTTTCAAAGTAGCTCCACTGCAGTGTGAATAAGCCTACTTGTGACACTAATAAATAAACTTTAAAATGCCAATCCTCTTCTGATATTTGAAGTACTTGTCCCAGGCTTGCCAGCTCACGCTCGTGAAAATGGTGCTCAAAGATGTCCAAAAGAATAAAGTTAAGACTCAAAATGGTCTGATCTTCACCTTTTCAAAACAAGCCTCTGTATTTTAAGTTGGACATGTGGAGGAAGAGCCAGTTTCATGTGGACTTTTGTACAGCCTTCAAAAGCGAGAAGAAACAATTGGAGAAAGTTTAAAATGTATTTTAAGTGAGCTGGTGACTCATTTTTTAAAAAATAAGATCCTATCAGAGGCTGGAAATGGATTTGAGACGTGTACCTATTTGTACTCCAGGTAATAATGAACACTGATCAGAATCTTGGCAAGTAACATACTTATTTTATAAAATGCATGCAGTAAATTTATACCGACTGCATTTAAATCTTGCAAGGATTGTTTTTTAGGAATTAGAATAGTTCTGGAACATTCTCGACAAAGGGTCATCCAGACTCTCAATGTTGGCTCTATTCCTCTCTCCACAGATGTTGTCAGACCTGCTGAGATTTTCCAGCATTTTCTGTTCTTGTCTCAGGGAGCATAGCGACCTGGGGGACTGGGCTAGGGCTGGAAGTTAGATGTACCTTGCGGATTGCAGCAATGCTGTAGCGTGGATCAAGAATCCACTGCGTGAAGCAAGACAGAAATGAGCATCAGAAGGGTGACAGAGTGGTTAGCACTGCTGCCTCACAGCGCCAGGGACCCAGGTTCGATTCCCTGCTCGGGTCACTGTCTGTGTGGAGTTTGCACGTTCTCCCCGTGTCTACGTGGGTTTCCTCCCGATGCTCCGGTTTCCTCCCACAAATATGTGCGGGTTAGATGGATTGGCCATGCTAAATTATCTCTTAGTGTCAGGGGGACTAGCTAGGGTAAATGCATGGGGATAGGGCCTGGGTGGGATTGTGGTCGGTGCAGACTCAATGGGCCAAATGGCCTCCTTCTGCACTGTAGGGATTCTATGATTCTAAGCCTCTCATGGAGCCAGTGTGTGGCCATGAAGCAGTGGTAAAATATAGGAGGAGTTAGTTGCATCCAGGTCTCACTGCTGTATAGTGCTGATCTTTGTTAATCTTTTATCGTGTTAATGTGATCTCAGTGGAGAGAATGCAAACATTAATACCAAAACAAATTCTGGAACTCTGAAATCAAACACATTGCTGGAAATACTCAGCGCCATTATCTATCCCTCAACTAACAATTGGAATACATTACCATTGGGGCCTTCCTGTGAACAAGTTGGTTATCTACGGAGCAACAGTGACCACGCTTCAAAATAAATTAATTAGCTGTAAAATCTCCTGAGGGTATGAAAAGGCTGCTATAAAATGTCTGTCAAATGTGGTGATGTGTCGCAGGCCACCCGGACTCTTAGGTTTCTGTGGCAACATGGGATCTTTGGAGAATGGATGGAGGTTCAAACTTTTTCTCATGACTGAACAGGAATCTTCCACTCTTACCATCCGCCATGGGCATGTGTTGGAAGGATTTGCATGTGTGTAATCAACTTGTTTGACTGTATTATCAATGGGCCTTGCTTGGGCATCAAATCTTGGCACAGGACCCGAACGCAGAGCTCCTGGCTTGGAGGCAGGGAGCTACCCACCACCCCAAGATCGCTTCCTCTTGTCAAATGGAACTGCACTGCAGTTGGTCACAGCTAATGTGTATCTCATCTGAAGCAGCAAACTCCAGGATACAGAATAACCCAGTTCCCTTCCATTCAGGGAAAGATGAATCCTGAATAGAACAAAAAAAAATACATTGAAACGGCAACAAAAGCAGAAAATGCTGGATAAACTCAGCAGGTCTGACAGCATCTGCGGCGAGAGTAATGGTTTGAGTACAAAAGGACCCCCTGACAGAGCAGAGTCTTTCTGGCATTTTCTGTTTTTATTTTCAGAATCACGGAATTATTACAGGGCAGAAGGAGGCCATTTGGCCCATTGGATCTGCCCCGGGTCTCCAAATGAGCATCATGGCTTGGTGCCATTCCCTTGCCTTTTTCCCCGTACCCCTACACATTGTTTCTATTCAAGTAATCATCTAATGCCCTCTTGAATGCTTCAATAAAATCATAGAATCCCGGCAGTGCAAAAGGAGGTCATTCGGCCCATCGAGCCTGCAGCAGCAACAATCCCACCCAGGCCCTATCTCCATAACCCCATATATTTACCCTGCTAATCCCCCCCTGACACTAAGGGGCAATTTAGCATAGCCAATCAACCTAACCTGCACATCATTGGACTGTGGGAGGAAACCGGAGCACCCGGAGGAAACCCATGCAGACACAAGGAGAACGTGCAAACTCCGCACAGACAGTGGCCCCAAGCTGGGAATCGAACCCAGGTCTCAAGGGCAACTAGGGGTGGGCAATAAATGCTGGCCAGCCAACGACACCCATGTTCCACGAATTAATTTTAAAAATTTATCACTGCAATGAAGTTACAGTGAAAATCCCCTCGTCGCCACACTCCAGCACCTGTTCGGGTACACTGAGGGAGAACTTAGCACGGCCAATACACCCTAACCAGCTCGTCTTTCGAACTATGGGAGGAAACTGGAGCACCTGGAGGAAACCCACACAGACACGGGGAGAATGTGCAGACTCCGCACAGACAGTGACCCAAGCTGGGAATTGAACCCAGTTCCCTGGCGCTGTGAGGCTGCAGTGCTAATCACTGCGCCACCGTGCCGTCCATAGATTAATAAATCTATAGATAAATAGATTTATAAATAGATCAACAAGCCACTCAGTTCAGGGGGAATTAGGGATGGGCAATGAATGATGGTCTTGTCAGTGACACCCACATCCCATGAAAGTAAGAATGAATATATATACAGAGAACAATGGTTGTATTACTGGTTCATGGTGAGGTTAGCACTGCTGTCTCACACAGTATATCCCTCCAGTTTACTGACCATTCACTCCAGCTTCCTACTTCCTGTCCGGGTTCGATTCCGGGGGGGAGGGGTGAGGAATATCTTGAGTGCAGCTGGCACTCTAAGGGTTAACACCCGCGAGCTGAACTGAGAATCTAACTGATGTCTAAGATACAACGAGGACCACACCTCGTCGTATCTTAGACATCAGTCGAAGTTTCTATTCACTCACACCCACAATAAACCACAAAGACCCCTTAACATCTGAAAATCAGGACACAATTCTGTTCATTTTGAGTTAAATCCCTCGTGGAACAATGCAAGAAAATTATACAGTCATTTAAAATTGATTCACTCGGCTTTTCATTCCATGTTTTTGGCTGCTAACCTTTGGATCACTTCAGAGATATTTTAATGTCTGGTGCATCTGCCCACTTTCTAACGAGAAATACAATTTTTTTAAAAGAAGATCAACTCATCCTTTAGCAGTGCAATGGCCACAAATGTCAGATTCACCTGTCAAACCTCAACAAAGAGAAATGGTAACTTTTTGTTTCTGTTATAATCTGTCTCTCGGATAAAGGGGGTCTGGAGGGTGGGGTAGGTGGAGGAGAGGAGGGGAGCAAGGGGACTTTGGCTACATCCACCCTAATGTTACAGCCGCACCCCCCCCCCCCCCCCCCCCCACCACCACCACCACCCCCCAGTGCAGGAAAGATCCCATCACCAAAACCCCCAGGGAGAGAGTAAAAGATTTGCTTTAGAATGAATTCCGATCAAAGTGCAGTGAGATGCGAAGGGACATGAAAGCACAGATTGAGAGAGGGAGAAACGTGAAGGGTGTGGGCCCCCCCCCCACTTCCCGGGGGGCCCCCCCCTACACCCCGGGGGGGGGGGAGAAAGGCAGATTAAAATAATTCTTGGCCCAACATCAGCACAATTAGTTCCAAAACCTTCATTTCTCAAGGGGCGCGTAGGCAAATCTGAGCCTGCACCAGCACAGGAGTAACACGGCTGGGATTGAAGTGTCTGAGAATCTGTGTCTCCCTTTTAATGACCATCTCTCTCTCTCTCTCCAAAGAAATCTATTCTTAACCGAATGGACTGCGGGGGTGGGGAGGAGTATCAATGTTCCATTCCCGAGAATTCCCGTTTCCCCTGGGTGTCAATAAAACAGGAGTTTCATTTACCATCCCACTGGATTCACTCACTCCCAGTGCTAAACTGAGTATTGAGGGCGCTGGAAATATAATAATAAAAACTGCAACAAAAGAAGGTGCTGGTGAAATTTCAGCTGGTTCTGGCAGCTTCTGTGGAGTAAGAAATGTCACGTTTCACCTTTTAACAAGTCTTTGTAGAGTCTGTAACTCTGCTGGTTGCTACTTCCTTGAGTTATTTGTTTTCTAGCCAAGCGACATGTTGTGGATATGGGTTGTGAAATATTTTGAACAAAAGCCACTGTCCCTAACACTCCATCCAGCAAAACCAATCCATTCCCATCCTTCACACTAAATATATTCAACTCTACATCCCACTCTAATTAGCTCGGAACCAGGGTTCGAGTTTCAATTAAACAGCTGATTATATCATCAAATAAAACAGCCATATAAATATGGTGGCTACCAGAGCATTCCAGAGGCTGGGAATCCTGCGGCGAGTAACTCAACTCCTGACTCGCCACAGCCTGTCCACCATCTACAAAGCACAAGTCAGGAGTGTGATGCAATACTCCCCACTTGCCTGGATGGGTGCAGCTCCAACAACACTCAAGTAGCTCAACACCATCCAGGACAAAGCCCTGCTTGATTGGCACCACATCCAAAAACATCCACTCCCTCCACTTCTGTATCATGCGCACCATCTACTGGATGCACTGCAGCCACTCACCAAGGCTCCTTCGACAACACCGTCCAAACCCCCGACCTCTACCACCTCGAAGGACAAGGGCAGCAGGTACCTGGGGACACCACCACCTGCAAGCCCAAAGGAGGCAGAGAGTGGGTATAGATGGGTCTTTTTCTAAATGGAGGTTGGTCACCAGTGGTGTGCCCCAGGGATCTGTTCTGGGACCCTTGCTGTTTGTCATTTTCATAAATGACCTGGATGAGGAAGTGGAGGGATGGGTTGGTAAGTTTGCCGATGACACGAAGGTTGGTGGGGTTGTGGATAGTCTGGAGGGATGTCAGAAGTTACAGAGGGACATAGATAGGATGCAAGACTGGGCAGAGAAGTGGCAGATGGACTTCAACTCAGATAAATGCGTAGTGGTCCATTTTGACAGGTCAAATGGGATGAAGGAGTACAAAATAAGGGAAAGACTCTTAGTACTGTAGAGGATCAGAAGGACCTTGGGGTCCGGATCCATAGGACTCTAAAATCGGCCCCGCAGGTGGAGGAGGTGGTTAAGAAGGCGTATGGTGTGCTGGCCTTTATCAATCGAGGGATTGAGTTTAGGAGTCCGGGGATAATGATGCAGCTTTATAAGACCCTCGTCAGGCCCCACTTGGAGTACTGTGCTCAGTTCTGGTCGCTTCATTACAGGAAGGATGTGCAAAAGATTGAAAGGGTGCAGAGGAGATTTACAAGGATGTTGCCTGGATTGAGTGGCATGCCTTATGAGGATAGGCTGAGGGAGCTCGGTCTTTTCTCCTTGGAGAGACGTAGGATGAGAGGAGACCTAATAGAGATATATAAGATGTTGAGAGGCATAGATCAGGTGGACTCTCAGAGGCTTTTTCCCAGGGTGAAAATGGCTGCTACGAGAGGACACAGGTTTAAGGTGCTGGGGGGTAGGTACAGGGGAAATGTTAAGGGGAAGTTTTTCACACAGAGGGTGGTGGGCGAGTGGAATCGGCTGCCGTCAGAGTTGGTGGAGGCAAACTCAATAGGGTCTTTAAAGAGACTCCTGGATGAGTACATGGGACTTAATAGGATGGAGGGTTATAGGTAGGCCCAGATGGTAGGAATATGTTCGGCACAACTTGTGGGGCCGAAGGGCCTGTTTTGTGCTGTAGTTTTTCTATGTTTCTATGTTTCTAAGTTCCCCTCCAAGCCACTCACCTTCCTGACTTGGAAACATATCGGTCGTTCCTTCGCTGTCACTGGGTGAAAATCCTGGAACTCCCTCCCTAACAGCACTGTGGATGTACCTACACCACATGGACTGCAGCGATTCAAGAAGGCAACTTACTGACATTTCAAGGGCAACTAGGGATGGGCAATAAATGCTGGTCTAGCCAGCGATACCCACATTAATTGCATTTTTATAGCACCTTTCATTATCACTGGATACCTCAGAATGCTTTACATATAAAAAAGTACTTTTGAAGTGTAGTCACTGTTGGAATGTAGGAAACCCAGCAGCCAATGTGTACACAGCAAGATCCCACAAACAGCCATGTGATAAATGACTGGGTAATTTATGTTTTCATTATGATATTGATTGAGGGGCAAGTGTTGGCCAGGACACCAGAGAGAGCTCCTCTGTCCTTCTACAAAACAGTGTCATAGCATCTTTCACATCTACCTAAGCACGCAGCTGGGCATACCACACCTCGACAATGCAGTACTCCCTCACAACAACACTGGAGTGAATCCTTGACCTTTGTGCTCAAGCCTCTAGAGTGAGACGTAGGCCTGGAAACCTGTTACTGAGAAACGAGAGTTACTGAGAAACGAGAGTTACTGAGAAACGAGAGAGTTACTGAGAAATGAGAGAGTTACTGAGAAATGAGAGAGTTACTGAGAAACAAGAGAGTTATTGAGAAATGAGAGAGTTACTGAGAAACAAGAGTTACTGAGAAATGAGACATTACTGAAAAATAAGAGGGAAACGAGAGAGTTACGGAGTAAGGAGAGAGTTACTGAGAAATGAGAGAGTTATTGAGAAATGAGAGTATTACTGAGAAACGAGAGTTACTGAGAAACGAGAGTTACTGAGAAACGTGAGACTTACTGAGAAATGAGAGAGTTACTGAGAATTGAGAGAGTTACTGAGAAACAAGAGAGTTACTCAGAAACAAGAAAGTTACTGAGAAACAGGAGAGTTACTGAGCAACAAGAGTGCTACTGAGAAAAGAGAGAGTTACTGAGAAACAAGAGAGTTATTGAGAAACGCGAGTGTTACTGAGAAATGGGTGAGTTACTGAGAAATGAGAGAGTTACTGAGAAACAAGAGAGTTTCTGAGAAACGGGAGAGTTACTGATGAAATGAGAGAGTTGGTGAGAAATGAGTGAGTTACTGAGAAACGCGAGATTTACTGAGAAACGCAAGTGTTACTGAGAAATGAGAGAGTTACTGAGAAATGAGAGTTACTGAGAAACAGGAGTGTTACTGAGAAACGAGCGGGTTGCTGAGAAATGAGAGTTACTGAGAAATGAGAGAGTTACTGAGAAACGTGAGAGTTACTGAGAAATGAGAGAGTTACTGAGAAATGAGAGAGTTACTGAGAAACGAGCGGGTTGCTGAGAAATGTGTGTGTTACTGAGAAATGAGAGATTTACTGAGGAACGAGAGTTACTGAGAAATGAAAGAGATACTGAAAAACAAGAGTGTTACTGAGAAATGAGAGTGTTACTGAGAAGCGATAGTGTTACTGAGAAACAAGAGCGTTACTGAGAAACGGGAGTGTTACTGAGAATTGGGAGATTTACTGAGAAACGAGAGTGTTTCAGAGAAATGAGAGTTACTGAGAAATGAGAGTTACTGAGAAACGGGAGTTTTACTGAGAAATTAGAGAGTTACTCAGAAATGAGTGAGTTACTTAGAAATTAGAGAGTTACTGAGAAACAAGTGGGTTGCTGGGAAATGAGTACGTTACTGAGAAATGAGAGATTTACTGAGAAACGAGAGTTACTGTGAAACGAGAGAATTACTGAGGAATGAGAGTTACTGAGAAATGGAAGAGATACTGAGAAACAAGAGTGCTACTGAGAAGCGAGAGTGTTGCTGAGAAACGTGAGTTCCTGAGAAATTAGACAGTTATTTAGAAATGAGAGAGTTGCTGTGAAATGAGACGTTACTGAAAAACAAGAGGGAAATGAGAGAGTTACGGAGAAAGGGGAGTTTTACTGAGAAACGAGCGGGTTACGGAGAAATGAGTGCGTTATTGAGAAATGAGAGAGTTACTGAGAAACAAGAGAGTTACGGAGAAAGGGGAGTTTTACTGAGAAATGAGCACGTTATTGAGAAATGAGAGTATTACTGAGAATTGAGAGAGTTACTGAGAAACAAGAGACTTACTGAGAAACGGGAGAATTACTGAGCAACAAGAGTGTTACTGAGAAAAGAGAGAGTTACTGAGAAACTAGAGTTACTGAGAAATGGGAGAGTTACTGAGAAACAAGAGAGTTATTGAGAAACGCGAGTGTTACTGAAAAATGAAAGAGTTACTGAGAAATGAGTGCGTTATTGAGAAATGAGAAAGTTACTGAGAAACAAGAGTGTTACTGAGAAACAGGAGAGTTTCTGAGAAACGGGAGAGTTACTGAGAAATGAGAGTTACTGAGAAACGGGAGAGTTACTGAGAAACGGGAGAGTTACTGAGAAATGAGAGTTACTGAGAAACAAGAGAGTTACTGAGAAATTAGAGAGTTACTCAGAAATGAGTGAGTTACTTAGAAATTAGAGAGTTACTGAGAAACAAGTGGGTTGCTGGGAAATGAGTACGTTACTGAGAAATGAGAGATTTACTGAGAAACGAGAGTTACTGTGAAACGAGAGAATTACTGAGGAATGAGAGTTACTGAGAAATGGAAGAGATACTGAGAAACAAGAGTGCTACTGAGAAGCAAGAGTGTTGCTGAGAAACGTGAGTTCCTGAGAAATTAGACAGTTATTTAGAAATGAGAGAGTTGCTGTGAAATGAGCGTTACTGAAAAACAAGAGGGAAATGAGAGAGTTACGGAGAAAGGGGAGTTTTACTGAGAAACGAGCGGGTTACGGAGAAATGAGTGCGTTATTGAGAAATGAGAGAGTTACCGAGAAACAAGAGAGTTACGGAGAAAGGGGAGTTTTACTGAGAAATGAGCACGTTATTGAGAAATGAGAGTATTACTGAGAATTAAGAGAGTTACTGAGAAACAAGAGACTTACTGAGAAACGGGAGAATTACTGAGCAACAAGAGTGTTACTGAGAAAAGAGAGAGTTACTGAGAAACTAGAGTTACTGAGAAATGGGAGAGTTACTGAGAAACAAGATAGTTATTGAGAAACGCGAGTGTTACTGAGAAATGAAAGAGTTACTGAGAAATGAGTGCGTTATTGAGAAATGAGAAAGTTACTGAGAAACAAGAGTGTTACTGAGAAACGGGAGAGTTTCTGAGAAAAGGGAGAGTTACTGAGAAATGAGAGTTACTGAGAAACAAGAGAGTTACTGAGAAATGCGAGTGTTACTGAGAAACTAGTGTTGCTGAGAAATGAGAGAGTTACTGAGGAAAGAGAGAGTTACTGAGAAATGAGAGAGTTACTGAGAAACAAGAGTGTTACTGAGAAACGGAAGTGTTACTGAGAAATGAGTGAGTTACTGAAAAACGAGTGAGTTGCTGAGAAACGAGTGAGTTACTGCGAAATGAGAGTTACTTAGAAATGAGTTACTGAGAAACGAGCGGGTTGCTGAGAAATGCGTGTGTTACTGGGAAATGAGAGAGTTGCTGAGAAACAAGAGTGTTACTGAGAAACGCGAGTGTTACTCAGAATCGGGAGAGTTACTGAAAAATGAGAGAGTTACTTAGAAACAAGAGAGTTACTGAGAAACGCGAGTGTTACTGAGAAACAAGAGTGTTCCTGAGAAACTAGTGTTACTGAGAAATGAGTGTGTTACTGAGAAATGAGGGTGTTACTGAGAAACAAGAGTGTTCCTGAGAAACTAGTGTTACTGAGAAATGAGTGTGTTACTGAGAAATGAGGGTGTTACTGAGAAAAGAGAGAGTTACTGAGAAATGAGAGTTACTGAGAAATGAGAGAGTTACTGAGAAACAAGAGTGTTACTGAGAAACGGGAGTGTTACTGAGAAAAGAGAGAGTTCCCGAGAAATGAGAGTTACTGAGAAATGAGAGTGTTACTGAGAAATGAGTTTTACTGAGAAACGTGAGAGTTACTGAGAAACAAGTGTTACTGAGAAACGGGAGTGTTACTGACAAACGAGAGTTATTGAGAAGTGAGTGAGTTACTGAGAAATGAGATTGTTACTGAGAAATGAGCGGGTTGCTGAGAAATGAGAGTTATTTAGAAATGAGAGAGTTACTGAGAAACGTGAGAGTTACTGAGAAATGAGAGTGTTACTGAGAAACGAGCGGGTTGCTGAGAAATGAGAGTTATTTAGAAATGAGAGTTACTGAGAAACATGAGAGTTACTGAGAAACGAGCGGGTTGCTGAGAAATGAGTGTGTTACTGAGAAATGAGTGTGTTACTGAGAAATGGGAGAGTTACTGAGAAATGAGAGAGTTATTTAGAAATGAGAGAGTTACTGAGAAACGTGAGAGTTACTGAGAAATGAGAGTGTTACTGAGAAACGAGCGGGTTGCTGAGAAATGAGAGTTATTTAGAAATGAGAGAGTTACTGAGAAACGTGAGAGTTACTGAGAAACGAGCGGGTTGCTGAGAAATGAGTGTGTTACCGAGAAATGAGTGTGTTACTGAGAAATGGGAGAGTTACTGAGAAATGAGAGAGTTATTTAGAAATGAGAGAGTTACTGAGAAATGAGAGTTACTGAGAAATGAGAGATTTACTGAGAAAAGAGAGTTACTGAGAAATGAAAGAGATACTGAGAAACAAGAGTGTTACTGAGAAGCGAGAGTGTTACTGGGAAGCGATAGTGTTACTGAGAAACAAGAGCGTTACTGAGAAATGAGAGTGTTACTGAGAAACGGGAGTGTTACTGAGAATTGAGAGATTTACTGAGAAGCGAGAGTGTTTCAGAGAAATGAGAGTGTTACTGAGAAATGACAGAGATACTGAGAAACAAGAGAGTTACTGAGAAATGAGAGTTACTGAGAAACGGGAGTTTTACTGAGAAATTAGAGAGTTACTCAGAAACAAGCGGGTTGCTGGGAAATGAGTATGTTACTGAGAAATGAGAGATTTACTGAGAAATGAGAGTTACTGAGAAACGAGAATTACTGAGGAATGAGAGTTACTGAGAAATGAGAGAGATACTGAGAAACAAGAGTGTTACTGAGAAGCGAGAGTGTTACTGAGAAACGTGAGTTCCTGAGAAATTAGACAGTTATTTAGAAACAAGAGAGTTACTGAGAAACGAGAGAGTTTCTGAGAAATGGGAGAGTTACTGAGAAACTAGAGCGTTACTGAGAAATGCGAGTGTTACTGAGAAACGAGAGTGTTACTGAGAAACTAGTGTTACTGAGAAATGAGAGTGTTACTGAGGAAAGAGAGAGTTACTGAGAAATGAGAGAGTTACTGAGAAATGAGAGTTACTGAGAAATGAGGGTGTAACTGAGAAAAGAGAGTGTTACTGAGAAATGAGAGTTACTGAGAAATGAGAGAGTTACTGAGAAACGGGAGAGTTACTGAGAAATGAGAGAGTTACTGAGAAACAAGAGTGCTACTGAGAAACGAGTGTTACTGAGAAATAGAGTGTTACTGAGAAATTGGAGTGTTACTGAGAAAAGAGTGTTACTGAGAAATGAGAGAGTTACTGAGAAATGAGTGAATTACTGAGAAATGAGAGAGTTACTGAGAAACGAGCGGGCTGCTGAGAAATGAGTGTGTTACTGAGAAATGAGAGATTTACTGAGAAATGAGAGTTACTGAGAAACGAGAGAATTACTGAGGAACGAGAGTAACTGAGAAACGAGAGAATTACTGAGGAACGAGAGTAACTGAGAAATGAAAGAGATACTGAGAAACAAGAGTGTAACTGAGAAATGAGAGAGTTCCTGAGAAATTAGACAGTTGTTTAGAAACGCGAGTGTTACTGAGAAACGAGTGTTACTGAGAAATTAGAGTGTTACTGAGAAAAGAGAGAGTTACTGAGAAATGAAAGAGATACTGAGAAATGAGCAAGTTGCTGAGAAATGAGTGTGTGACTGAGAAATGAGAGATTTACTGAGAAACAAGAGTTACTGAGAAACGAGAGAATTACTGAGAAATGAAAGAGATACTGAGAAACAAGAGTGTTACTGAGGAACGAGAGTGTTATTGAGAAACGAGTGTTACTGAGAAACGCGAGTGTTACTGAGGAACGAGAGTGTTACTGAGAAACGAGAGTGTTACTGAGAAACGTGAGTTCCTGAGAAATTAGACAATTGTTTAGAAACGAGAGAGTTACTGAGAAACAAGAGAGTTGCTGAGAAATGAGTGCGTTATTGAGAAATGAGAGTATTACTGAGAAAAGAGAGTTACTGAGAAACGCGAGACTTACTGAGAAACGTGAGACTTACTGAGAAATGAGAGAGTTACTGAGAATTGAGAGAGTTACTGAGAAACAAGAGAATTACTGAGAAACGGGAGAATTACTGAGCAACAAGAGTGTTCCTGAGAAAAGAGAGAGTTTCTGAGAAACTAGAGTTACTGAAAATGGGAGAGTTACTGAGAAACGAGAGAGTTGCTGAGAAATTAGACGTTTCTGAAAAACAAGAGGGAAACGAGAGAGTTATGGAGAAAGGGGAGTTTTACTGAGTAACGAGAGTGTTACTGAGAAATGAGCACGTTATTGAGAAATGAGCGTATGACTGAGAAACGGGAGTTACTGAGAAACGAGAGTTCCTAAGAAACGTGAGACCTACTGAGAAATGAGAGAGTTACTGAGAAACAAGAGAGTTACTGAGAAACGGGAGAGTTACTGAGAAACGGGAGAGTTACTGAGCAACAAGAGTGTTACTGAGAAAAGAGAGAGTTACTGAGAACCTAGAGTTACTGAGAAATGGGAGAGTTACTGAGAAACAAGAGAGTTACTGAGAAACGGGAGAGTTACTGAGCAACAAGAGTGTTACTGAGAAAAGAGAGAGTTACTGAGAAACTAGAGTTACTGAGAAATGGGAGAGTTACTGAGAAACAAGAGAGTTATTGAGAAACGCGAGTGTGACTGAGAAATGGGAGAGTTACTGAAAAATGAGACAGTTACTGAGAAATGAGAGAGTTACTGAGAAATGAGAGAGTTACTGAGAATGGGGAGAGTTACTGAGCAACAAGGGTTTTCCTGAGAAAAGAGAGAGTTACTGAGGAACTAGAGTTGCTGAGAAATGGGAGAGTTACTGAGAAACAAGAGAGTTTTAAGAAACGCGAGTGTTACTGAGAAATGGGAGAGTTACTGAGAAACGGGAGAGTTAGTGAGTAATGAGAGAGTTACTGAGTAATGAGAGAGTTACTGAGAAATGAGAGTTACAGAGAAATGAGAGAGTTACTGAGAAATGAGAGTGTTATTGAGAAACGAGAGTATTACTGAGCAACGAGAAATGGTAGTCTTACTGAGAAATGAGTTACTGAGAAACGGGTGAGTTACGTAGAAATGAGAGAGTTACAGAGAAACAAGCGGGTTGCTGAGAAATGAGTGTATCAGGGAGAAATGAAAGATTTACTGAGAAACGAGAGTTACTGAGAAACGAGAGAATTACTGAGGAACGAGAGTTACTGAGAAATGAGAGAGATACTGAGGAGCAAGAGTGTTACTGAGAAACGAGAGTGTTACTGAGAAACGTGAGTTCCTGAGAAATTAGACAATTGTTTAGAAACGAGAGAGTTACTGAGAAATGAGATGTTACTGAAAAACAAGAGGGAAACGAGAGAGTTACGGAGGAAGGGGAGTTTTACTGAGTAATGAGAGTGTTACTGAGAAATGAGTGCATAATTGAGAAACGAGAGTATTACTGAGAAACGAGAGTTACTGAGAAACACGAGACTAACTGAGAAATGAGACAGTTACTGAGAATTGAGAGAGTTACTGAGAAACAAGAGAGTTACTGAGAAACGGGAGAGTTACTGAGCAACAAGAGTGTTACTGAGAAAAGAGAGAGTTACTGAGAAACTAGAGTTACTGAGAAATGGGAGAGTTACTGAGAAATAAGAAAGTTATTGAGAAACGCGTGTTACTGAGAAATGGGAGAGTTACTGAGAAATGAGAGAGTTACTGAGAAATGAGAGCATTATTGAGAAACGAGAGTATTACTGAGAAACGAGAGTTACTGAGAAACAAGAGTTACTAAGAAACGAGAGAGTTACTGAGAAATGAGAGAGTTACTGAGAAACGGGAGATTTACTGAGAAACAAGAGTGTTACTGAGAAATGAGAGAGTTACTGAGAAACGGGTGTGTTACTGGGAAACATCAGAGTTTCTGAGAAACAAGTGCGTTACTGAGATAGAAGAGTGCTACTGAGAAATGAGAGAGTTACTGAGAAACGAGTGAGTTACTGAGTATTGAGAATGTTACAGAGAAACGGGAGGGCTGCGAAATGATAGAGTAATTGAGAAATCAGTGTGTTACTGAGAAGCGAGAGTGTTACTGAGAAACAAGAGAGTTACTGAGAAATGAGAGTTACTGAGTAATGGGAGTTTTACTGAGAAACAAGAGTTACTGAGAAATGTCCCTAGAGACACTGAGAAACAAGAAAGTTACTGAGAAATGAGAGTTACTGAGAAATGGTAGTTTTACTGAGAAATGAGTTACTGAGAAACGGGTGAGTTACTTAGAAATGAAAGAGTTACGGAGAAACAAGCGGGTTGCTGAGAAATGAGTGTGTTAGGGAGAAATGAAAGATTTACTGAGAAAGGAGAGTTACTGAGAAACGAGAGAATTACTGAGAATTGAGAGAGTTACTGAGAAATGAGAGAGTTACTGAGAAACGGGAGAGTTACTGAGCAGTGAGAGTGTTACTGAGAAAAGAGAGAGTTACTGAGAAACGAGTGTTACTGAGAAATGAGAGAGTTACTGAGAAACAAGAGAGTTACTGAGATACAAGAGTGTCACTGAGAAACGGGAGAGTTACTGAGAAACGAAAGTTACTGAGAAACAAGAGAGTTTCTGAGAACCAAGAGTTACTGAGAAACAGGAGAGTCACTGAGAAATGAGAGAATTACTGAGAAATGCGAGTGTTACTGAGAAATGGGAGTTACTGAGAAATGAGAGTGTTACTGAGAATTGAGGGAGTTACTGAGAAATGAAAGAGTTTCTGAGAAATGAGTGAGTTACTGAGAAACAAGTGTGTTACTGAGAAATGCGCGTGTTACTGAGAAATGAGAGTTACTGAGAAATTAGAGTGTTACTGAGAAAAGAGAGTGTTACTAAGAAATGAGAGAGTTACTTAGAAATGAGAGTTACTGAGAAATAAGAGTGTTACTGAGAAACGAGTGTGTTACTGAGAAATGGGAGTGTTACTGAGAAACGTGAGAGTTTCTCAGAAACGAATGTTACTGAGAAATGGGAGTGTTACTGAGAAACGTGAGAGTTTCTCAGAAACGAATGTTACTGAGAAATGGGAGTGCTACTGACAAACGAGAGAGTTACTGAGAAATGAGTGAGTTCCTGAGAAATGAGAGTGTTGCTGCGAAATGGGAGAATTACTGAGAAATGAGAGAGTTATTGAGAAACAAGAGAGTGTTACTGAAAAATGAGAGAGGTACTTAAAAATGAGAAACAAGACAGTTACTTAGAAATGAGAGAGTTACTGAGAAACGAGCGGGTTGCTGAGAAATGAGTGTGTTGCTGAGAAATGAGAGATTTACTGAGAAATGAGAGTTACTGAGAAACGAGAGAATTACTGAGAAATGAGAGTTACTGAGAAACGAGAGAATTACTGGGGAATGAGAGTTACTGAGAAACGAGCGGGTTGCTGAGAAATGAGTGTGTTACTGAGAAATGAGAGATTTACTGAGAAACGAGAGTTACTGAGAAACGAGAGAATTACTGAGGAATGAGAGTTACTGAGAAACGAGCGGGTTGCTGAGAAATGAGTGTGTTACTGAGAAATGAGAGATTTACTGAGAAATGCGAGTTACTGAGAAACGAGAGAATTACTGAGGAATGAGAGTTACTGAGAAATGAAAGAGATACTAAGAAACAAGAGTGTTACTGAGAAACGGAATGTTACTGACAAACGTGAGTCCCTGAGAAATTAGACAGTTATTTAGAAACGAGAGTTACTGAGAAATGCGAGATTTACTGAGACATGAGACGTTGCTGAAAAAAAAGGGGGAAATGAGAGAGTTGCAGAGAAAGGGGAGTTTTACTAAGTAACGAGCGAGTTACTGAGAAATGAAAGCATTATTGAGAAACGAGAGTTACTGAGAAACATGAGACTTACTGAGAAACACGAGACTTACTGAGAAATGAGAGAGTTACTGAGAATTGAGAGAGTTACTGAGAAAAAAGAGTGTTACTGAGAAATGGGAGAGTTACTGAGAAACAAAAGTTACCGAGAAACAAGAGAGTTGCTGAGAACCAAGAGTTACTGAGTAACAGGAGAGTTACTGAGAAATGAGAGAGTTACTGAGAATTGAGATGTTACTGAAAAACAAGAGGGTTACTGAGAAACTGCTGTTTTACTGGGAAACAACAGAGTTTATGAGAAACAAGAGTGTTACTAAGATAGAGGAGTGCTACTGAGAAATGAGAGAGTTTCTGAGAAACGCTTGAGTTACTGAGTAATGAGAGTGTTGCGGAGAAACGGGAGGGTTGCTGCGAAACAATAGAGTTATTGAGAAATGAGCCTGTTACTGAGAAATGAGAGTGTTACTGAGAATCAAGAGAGTTACTGAGAAGTGAAAGTCTTACTGAGAAACAGTGTGTTACTGAGAAACGAGAGTGTTACTGAGAAACCAGACTGTTGCTGAGAAACAAGAGTGTTATCGAGAAACGAGAGACTTACTGAGAATCAAGAGAGTTACTGAGAAACAAGAGAGTTACTGAGAAATGAGAGATACTGAGAAACAAGAGGGTTTCTGAGAAATGGGAGAGTTACTGAGAAATGAGAGAGTTGCCGGGAAATGAGAGAGTTACTGAGAAATGAGAGAGTTACTGAGAAACAAGAGCGTTACTGAGAAATGAGAGAGTTACTGAGAAATGAGAGTGTTAATGGGAATCGTGAGAGTTACTGAGAAACATGTGTTACTGAGAAACGGGAGTGTTATTGACAAGTGAGTGTTACTGAGAAATGAGTGAGTTACTGAGAAATGAGTGAGTTACTGCAAAATGAGAGAGTTACTTAGAAATGAGAGAGTTACTGAGAAACGAGCGGGTTGCTGAGAAATGAGTGTGTTACTGAGAAATGAGAGCGTTACTGAGAAACGCGAGTGTTACTGGGAAATCGGACAGTTACTGAGAAATGAGAGAGATACTGAGGAACAAGGGAGTTACTGAGAAATGGGAGAGTTATTGAGAAATGAGAGAGTTTCTGAAAAACAAGAGAGTTACTGAGAAACGAGAATTACTGAGAAATGAGAATGTTACTGAGAATCGAGAGAGTTACTGAGAAAAGAGAGAGTTACTGAGAAACACGAGTGTTACTGAGAAATGGGTGTTACTGAGAAATGAGGGTGTTACTGAGAAATGAGAGAATGACTGAGAAACGCGAGTGTTACTGAGAAATGGGAGTTACTGAGAAATGAGAGTGCTACTGAGAATTGAGGGAGTTACTGAGAAATGAAAGAGTTTCTGCGAAATGAGGGAGTTACTGAGAAACAATAGTGTTACTGAGAAATGAGAGTGTTACTGAGAAATGAGAGTGTTACTGAGAAATGAGAGTGTTACTGAGAAATGAGAGAGTTACTTAGAAATGAGAGAGTTACTGAGAAACGAGAGTGTTACTGAGAAACGAGTGTGTTACTGAGAAATGGGAGTGTTACTGAGAAATGTGAGAGTTTTTCAGAAACGAATGTTACTGAGAAAGGGAGTGTTACTGAGAAACGGGAGTGCTACTGACAAACAAGAGAGTTACTGAGAAATGAGTGAGTTCCTGAGAAATGAGAGAGTTACTGAGAAACGAGAGAGTTACTTAGAAATGAGAGTGTTGCTGCAAAACGGGAGAATTACTGAGAAATGAGATAGTTATTGAGAAACAAGAGAGTGTTACTGAAAAATGAGAGAGGTACTTAAAAATGAGAGTTCCTGAGAAACAAGACATTTACTTAGAAATGAGAGAGTTACTGAGAACGGAGCGGGTTGCTGAGAAATGAGTGTGTTACTGAGAAATGAGAGATTTACTGAGAAACGAGAGAATAACTGAGGAATGAGAGTTACTGAGAAATGAAAGAGATACTGAGAAACAAGAGTGCTACTGAGAAGCGAGAGTGTTGCTGAGAAACGTGAGTTCCTGAGAAATTAGACAGTTATTTAGAAATGAGAGAGTTACTGAGAAATGAGAGAGTTGCTGAGAAATGAGACGTTACTGAGAATCGAGAGAGTTACTGAGAAAAGAGAGAGTTACTGAAAAACAAGAGGGAAACGAGAGAGTTACGGAGAAAGGGGAGTTTTACTAAGTAACGAGAGTGTTACTGAGAAATGAGTGCGTTATTGAGAAATGAGAGTATTACTGAGAAATGAGAGTTACTAAGAAACGTGAGACCTACTGAGAAATAAGAGTTATTGAGAATTGAGAGAGTTACTGAGAAAGAAGAGAGTTACTGAGAAACGGGAGAGTTACTGAGCAACAAGAGTGTTACTGAGAAAAGAGAGAGTGACTGAGAAACTAGAGTTACTGAGAAATGGGAGAGCTATTGAGAAACGCGAGTGTTACTGAGAAACGGGAGAGTTACTGAGAAATGAGAAATTTACTTAGAAACATGAGACTTGCTGAGAAATGAGAGAGTTAATGGGAATCGTGAGAGTTACTGAGAAACATGTGTTACTGAGAAACGAGAGTGTTATTGACAAGTGAGTGTTACTGAGAAATGAGTGAGTTACTGAGAAATGAGTGAGTTACTGCAAAATGAGAGAGTTACTTAGAAATGAGAGAGTTACTGAGAAACGAGCGGGTTGCTGAGAAATGAGTGTGTTACTGAGAAATGAGAGCGTTACTGAGAAACGCGAGTGTTACTGGGAAATCGGACAGTTACTGAGAAATGAGAGAGATACTGAGGAACAAGGGAGTTACTGAGAAATGGGAGAGTTATTGAGAAATGAGAGAGTTTCTGAAAAACAAGAGAGTTACTGAGAAACGAGAATTACTGAGAAATGAGAATGTTACTGAGAATCGAGAGAGTTACTGAGAAAAGAGAGAGTTACTGAGAAACACGAGTGTTACTGAGAAACGGGTGTTACTGAGAAATGAGGGTGTTACTGAGAAATGAGAGAATGACTGAGAAACGCGAGTGTTACTGAGAAATGGGAGTTACTGAGAAATGAGAGTGCTACTGAGAATTGAGGGAGTTACTGAGAAATGAAAGAGTTTCTGCGAAATGAGGGAGTTACTGAGAAACAATAGTGTTACTGAGAAATGAGAGTGTTACTGAGAAATGAGAGTGTTACTGAGAAATGAGAGTGTTACTGAGAAATGAGAGAGTTACTTAGAAATGAGAGAGTTACTGAGAAACGAGAGTGTTACTGAGAAACGAGTGTGTTCCTGAGAAATGGGAGTGTTACTGAGAAATGTGAGAGTTTTTCAGAAACGAATGTTACTGAGAAAGGGAGTGTTACTGAGAAACGGGAGTGCTACTGACAAACAAGAGAGTTACTGAGAAATGAGTGAGTTCCTGAGAAATGAGAGAGTTACTGAGAAACGAGAGAGTTACTTAGAAATGAGAGTGTTGCTGCAAAACGGGAGAATTACTGAGAAATGAGATAGTTATTGAGAAACAAGAGAGTGTTACTGAAAAATGAGAGAGGTACTTAAAAATGAGAGTTCCTGAGAAACAAGACATTTACTTAGAAATGAGAGAGTTACTGAGAACGGAGCGGGTTGCTGAGAAATGAGTGTGTTACTGAGAAATGAGAGATTTACTGAGAAACGAGAGAATAACTGAGGAATGAGAGTTACTGAGAAATGAAAGAGATACTGAGAAACAAGAGTGCTACTGAGAAGCGAGAGTGTTGCTGAGAAACGTGAGTTCCTGAGAAATTAGACAGTTATTTAGAAATGAGAGAGTTACTGAGAAATGAGAGAGTTGCTGAGAAATGAGACGTTACTGAGAATCGAGAGAGTTACTGAGAAAAGAGAGAGTTACTGAAAAACAAGAGGGAAACGAGAGAGTTACGGAGAAAGGGGAGTTTTACTAAGTAACGAGAGTGTTACTGAGAAATGAGTGCGTTATTGAGAAATGAGAGTATTACTGAGAAATGAGAGTTACTAAGAAACGTGAGACCTACTGAGAAATAAGAGTTATTGAGAATTGAGAGAGTTACTGAGAAAGAAGAGAGTTACTGAGAAACGGGAGAGTTACTGAGCAACAAGAGTGTTACTGAGAAAAGAGAGAGTGACTGAGAAACTAGAGTTACTGAGAAATGGGAGAGCTATTGAGAAACGCGAGTGTTACTGAGAAACGGGAGAGTTACTGAGAAATGAGAAATTTACTTAGAAACATGAGACTTGCTGAGAAATGAGAGAGTTACTGAGAAACAGGAGAGTTACTGAGAAATGCCAGTGTTACTGAGAAACGAGAGTTACTGAGAAATGAGAGTGTTACTGAGAATTGAGACAGTTACTGTGCAAAGAGAGAGTTACTGAGAAACAAGAGTGTTACTGAGAATCGAGAGAGTTACTGTGCAAAGAGAGAGTTACTGAGAAACAAGAGTGTTACTGAGAAATGAGTGTTACTGAGAAATGAGAGTGTTACTCAGAAAAGCGAGTGTTACTGAGAAATGAGTGTTACTGAGAAATGAGAGTGTTACTGGGAATCGAGAGAGTTACTGTGCAAAGAGAGTTACTGAGAAACAAGAGTGTTACTGAGAATCGAGAGAGTTACTGTGCAAAGAGAGAGTTACTGAGAAACAAGAGTGTTACTGAGAAATGAGTGTTACTGAGAAATGAGAGTGTTACTCAGAAAAGCAAGTGTTACTGAGAAATGAGTGTTACTGAGAAAAGAGAGTGTGACTGAGAAATGAGAGAGTTACTTAGAACTGAGAGAGTTACTGAGAAATGTGAGAGTTACTGAGAAATGAGAGTGTTACTGAGAAAGAGAGTGTTACTGAGAAACGGGAGTGTTACTGAGAAATGAGAGTTACTGAGTAATGAGAGTTTTACTGAGAAACAAGAGTTACTGAGAAACGACCCTAGAGATACTGAGAAACGAGAGAGTTACTGAGAAATGAGTTACTGAGAAATGGTAGTTTTACTGAGAAATGAGAGAGTTACTGACATACGAGTGTGTTACTTAGAAATGAGAGAGTTACGGAGAAACAAGCGGGTTGCTGAGAAATGACTGTGTTACTGAGAAATGAGAGATTTGCTGAGAAACGAGAGTTACTGAGAAATGAGAGAATTACTGAGGAATGAGAGTTACTGAGAATTGAAAGAGATACTGAGAAACAAGAGTGTTACTGAGAAACCGGAGTGTTACTGACAAACGTGAGTTCCTGAGAAATTAGTCAGTTATTTAGAAATGAGAGTATTACTGAGAAACGAGAGTTACTGAGAAACGTGAGACTTACTGAGAAACACGAGACTTACTGAGAAATGAGAGAGTTACTGAGAATTGAGAGAGTTACTGAGAAAAGAGAGTGTTACTGAGAAATGGGAGAGTTACTGAGAAACAAAAGTTACCGAGAAACAAAAGAGTTGCTGAGAACCAAGAGTTACTGAGTAACAGGAGAGTTACTGAGAAATGAGAGAGTTACTGAGAATTGAGATGTTACTGAAAAACAAGAGGGTCACTGAGAAACGAGAGAGTTACTGAGAAACTGCTGTTTTACTGGGAAACAACAGAGTTTATGAGAAACAAGAGTGTTACTGAGATAGAGGAGTGCTACTGAGAAATGAGAGAGTTTCTGAGAAACGCTTGAGTTACTGAGTAGTGAGAGTGTTACGGAGAAACGGGAGGGTTGCTGTGAAACGATAGAGTTCTTGAGAAATGAGCCTGTTACTGAGAAATAAGAGTGTTACTGAGAATCAAGAGAGTTACTGAGAAGTGAAAGTCTTACTGAGAAACAGTGTGTTACTGAGAAACGAGAGTGTTACTGAGAAACCAGACTGTTGCTGAGAAACAAGAGTGTTATCGAGAAACGAGAGACATACTGAGAATCAAGAGAGTTACTGAGAAACAAGAGAGCTACTGAGAAATGAGAGATACTGAGAAACAAGAGGGTTTCTGAGAAATGGGAGAGTTACTGAGAAATGAGAGAGTTGCCGAGAAATGAGAGAGTTACTGAGAAATGAGAGAGTTACTGAGAAATGAGAGAGTTACTGAGAAACAAGAGCGTTACTGAGAAATGAGAGAGTTACTGAGAAATGAGAGTGTTAATGGGAATCGTGAGAGTTACTGAGAAACATGTGTTACTGAGAAACGGGAGTGTTATTGACAAGTGAGTGTTACTGAGAAATGAGTGAGTTACTGAGAAATGAGTGAGTTACTGCAAAATGAGAGAGTTACTTAGAAATGAGAGAGTTACTGAGAAACGAGCGGGTTGCTGAGAAATGAGTGTGTTACTGAGAAATGAGAGCGTTACTGAGAAACGCGAGTGTTACTGGGAAATCGGACAGTTACTGAGAAATGAGAGAGATACTGAGGAACAAGGGAGTTACTGAGAAATGGGAGAGTTATTGAGAAATGAGAGAGTTTCTGAAAAACAAGAGAGTTACTGAGAAACGAGAATTACTGAGAAATGAGAATGTTACTGAGAATCGAGAGAGTTACTGAGAAAAGAGAGAGTTACTGAGAAACACGAGTGTTACTGAGAAACGGGTGTTACTGAGAAATGAGGGTGTTACTGAGAAATGAGAGAATGACTGAGAAACGCGAGTGTTACTGAGAAATGGGAGTTACTGAGAAATGAGAGTGCTACTGAGAATTGAGGGAGTTACTGAGAAATGAAAGAGTTTCTGCGAAATGAGGGAGTTACTGAGAAACAGTAGTGTTACTGAGAAATGAGAGTGTTACTGAGAAATGAGTGTTACTGAGAAATGAGAGTGTTACTGAGAAATGAGAGAGTTACTTAGAAATGAGAGAGTTACTGAGAAACAAGAGTGTTACTGAGAAACGAGCGTGTTACTGAGAAATGGGAGTGTTACTGAGAAACGTGAGAGTTTTTCAGAAACGAATGTTACTGAGAAAGGGAGTGTTACTGAGAAACGGGAGTGCTACTGACAAACAAGAGAGTTACTGAGAAATGAGTGAGTTCCTGAGAAATGAGAGAGTTACTGAGAAACGAGAGAGTTACTTAGAAATGAGAGAGTTACTGAGAACGGAGCGGGTTGCTGAGAAATGAGTGTGTTACTGAGAAATGAGAGATTCACTGAGAAACGAGAGTTACTGAGAAACGAGAGAATAACTGAGGAATGAGAGTTACTGAGAAATGAAAGAGATACTGAGAAACAAGAGTGCTACTGAAAAGCGAGAGTGTTGCTGAGAAACGTGAATTCCTGAGAAATTAGACAGTTATTTAGAAATGAGAGAGTTACTGAGAAATGAGAGAGTTGCTGAGAAATGAGACGTTACTGAGAATCGAGAGAGTTACTGAGAAAAGAGAGAGTTACTGAAAAACAAGAGGGAAACGAGAGTGTTACGGAGAAAGGGGAGTTTTACTAAGTAACGAGAGTGTTACTGAGAAATGAGTGCGTTATTGAGAAATGAGAGTATTACTGAGAAATGAGAGTTACTAAGAAACGTGAGACCTACTGAGAAATAAGAGTTATTGAGAATTGAGAGAGTTACTGAGAAAGAAGAGAGTTACTGAGAAACGGGAGAGTTACTGAGCAACAAGAGTGTTACTGAGAAAAGAGAGAGTGACTGAGAAACTAGAGTTACTGAGAAATGGGAGAGCTATTGAGAAACGCGAGTGTTACTGAGAAACGGGAGAGTTACTGAGAAATGAGAAATTTACTTAGAAACATGAGACTTGCTGAGAAATGAGAGAGTTACTGAGAAACAAGAGAGTTACTGAGAAATGCCAGTGTTACTGAGAAACGAGAGTTACTGAGAAATGAGAGTGTTACTGAGAATTGAGACAGTTACTGTGCAAAGAGAGAGTTACTGAGAAACAAGAGTGTTACTGAGAATCGAGAGAGTTACTGTGCAAAGAGAGAGTTACTGAGAAACAAGAGTGTTACTGAGAATCGAGAGAGTTACTGTGCAAAGAGAGAGTTACTGAGAAACAAGAGTGTTACTGAGAAATGAGTGTTACTGAGAAATGAGAGTGTTACTCAGAAAAGCGAGTGTTACTGAGAAATAAGTGTTACTGAGAAACAAGAGTGTTACTGAGAATCGAGAGAGTTACTGTGCAAAGAGAGAGTTACTGAGAAACAAGAGTGTTACTGAGAATCGAGAGAGTTACTGTGCAAAGAGAGAGTTACTGAGAAACAAGAGTGTTACTGAGAAATGAGTGTTACTGAGAAATGAGAGTGTTACTCAGAAAAGCGAGTGTTACTGAGAAATGAGTGTTACTGAGAAAAGAGAGTGTGACTGAGAAATGAGAGAGTTACTTAGAACTGAGAGAGTTACTGAGAAACGTGAGAGTTACTGAGAAATGAGAGTGTTACTGAGAAAGAGAGTGTTACTGAGAAACGGGAGTGTTACTGAGAAATGAGTGTTACTGAGTAATGAGAGTTTTACTGAGAAACAAGAGTTACTGAGAAACGACCCTAGAGATACTGAGAAACGAGAGAGTTACTGAGAAATGAGTTACTGAGAAATGGTAGTTTTACTGAGAAATGAGAGAGTTACTGACATACGAGTGAGTTACTTAGAAATGTGAGAGTTACGGAGAAACAAGCGGGTTGCTGAGAAATGAGTGTGTTACTGAGAAATGAGAGATTTGCTGAGAAACGAGAGTTACTGAGAAATGAGAGAATTACTGAGGAATGAGAGTTACTGAGAAATGAAAGAGATACTGAGAAACAAGAGTGTTACTGAGAAACGGGAGTGTTACTGACAAACGTGAGTTCCTGAGAAATTAGACAGTTATTTAGAAACGAGAGTATTACTGAGAAACGAGAGTTACTGAGAAACGTGAGACTTACTGAGAAACACGAGACTTACTGAGAAATGAGACAGTTACTGAGAATTGAGAGTTACTGAGAAAAAAGAGTGTTACTGAGAAATGGGAGAGTTACTGAGCAACAAAAGTTACCGAGGAACAAGAGAGTTGCTGAGAACCAAGAGTTACTGAGAAACAGGAGAGTTACTGAGAAACAGGAGAGTTACTGAGAAATGAGAGAGTTACTGAGAATTGAGATGTTACTGAGAAACAAGAGAGTTACTATGAAATGTGACAGTTACTGAAAATCAAGAAGGTTACTGAGAAACGAGAGAGTTACTGAGAAACTGCTGTTTTACTGGGAAACAACAGAGTTTATGAGAAACAAGAGTGTTACTGAGATAGAAGAGTGCTACTGAGAAATGAGAGAGTTTCTGAGAAACGCGTGAGTTACTGAGTAATGAGAGTGTTATGGAGAAACGGGAGGGTTGCTGCGAAATGATAGAGCTATTGAGAAATGAGCCTGTTACTGAGAAATGAGAGTGTTACTGAGAATTAAGAGAGTTACTGAGAAGCGAGAGTGTTACTGAGAAACAAGAGAGTCACTGAGAATCAAGAGAGTTACTGAGAAACGAGAGTGTTACTGAGAATCAAGAGAGTTACTGAGAAGCGAGAGTGTTACTGAGAAACAAGTGTGTTACTGAGAGACGAGAGTGTTGCTGAGAAACCAGAGTGTTGCTGAGAAACAATAGTGTTACCGAGAAATGAGAGAGTTACTGAGAAACGAGCGGGTTGCTGAGAAATGAGTGTGTTACTGAGAAATGAGAGTGACTGAGAAATGAGTGGGTTGCTGAGAAATGAGTGTGTTACTGAGAAATGAGAGATTTGCTGAGAAATGAGAGTTACTGAGAAATGAGAGAATTACTGAGGAATGCGAGTTACTGAGAAATGAAAGAGATACTGAGAAACAAGAGTGTTACTGAGAAACGTGAGTTCCTGAGAAATTAGACAGTTATTTAGAAACGAGAGAGTTACTGAGAAATGCGAGATCTACTGAGACATGAGAGTTACTGAGAAACAAGAGGGTTTCTGAAAAATGGGAGAGTTACTGAGAAATGAGAGAGTTGCCGAGAAATGAGAGAGTTACTGAGAAATGAGAGAGTTACTTACAAACGCAAGAGTTACTGAGAAACAAGAGTGTTAATGAGAAATGAGAGTGTTACTGAGAATCGTGAGAGTTACTGAGAAACGAGTGTTACTGAGAAAGAGAGTGTTACTGAGAATTGGGAGTGTTATTGACAAGTGAGTGTTACTGAGAAATGAGTGAGTTACTGAGAAATGAGTGAGTTACTGCAAAATGAGAGTTACTTAGAAATGAGAAAGTTACTGAGAAACGAACGGGTTGCTGAGAAATGAGAGAGTTACTGAGAAAAGAGAGTGTGACTGAGAAATGAGAGAGTTACTTAGAAATGAGAGAGTTACTGGGAAACAAGTGTGTTACTGAGAAATGAGAGTGTTACTGAGAAACGTGAGTTACTGAGAAACGAGAGTGTTACTGAGAAAGAGAGTGTTACTGAGAAACGGGAGTGTTACTGAGAAATGAGAGTTACTGAGTAATGAGAGTTTTACTGAGAAACAAGAGTTACTGAGAAATGACCCTAGAGATACTGAGAAACGAGAGAGTTACTGAGAAATGAGTTACTGAGAAATGGTAATTTTACTGAGAAATGAGAGAGTTACTGACAAACGAGTGAGTTACTTAGAAATGAGAGAGTTACGGAGAAACAAGCGGGTTGCTGAGAAATGAGTGTGTTACTGAGAAATGAGAGATTTACTGAGAAATGAGAGTTACTGAGAAATGAGAGAGATACTGAGAAACAAGACTGTTACTGAGAAACGAGAATGTTACTGAGAATCGAGGGACTTACTGAGAAATGAGAGCATTACTGAGAAACGAGAGAGTTACTGAGAAATGGGAGAGGTACTGAGAAATGACAGTGTTAAACAAACAAAACAAAGAACAAAGAACAATACAGCACAGGAACAGGCCCTTCGGCCCTCCAAGCCCGCGCCGCTCCCCGGTCCAGGATTGAATCCTGAATCCAGGATCCCCGCCCAATTTTCCAGCCTATCTACATCCTAATATCCTATCCACCGAGCTGTCCCTCACAGCTACGATGCTTTGTTCATCACAACCTATTAACTCACCCCCACCCCCCCATTCCAGACCATGTGATCTCCAGGGAGAGGCGAAAACCCAGAGTGAAAACCCCAGGGCCAATATGGGGAAAAAAAAAATCTGGGAAATTCCTCTCCGACCCCCTGAGGCGATCGAAACGAGTCCAGGAGATCACACTGGCCCTGATCAGAAAATGCTTCCCAACCCTATTCATTTCCACTTCTGCTTTACGAACACCATCTGAATTCCCTGCCCCCGAGACAGGTTCCCAACTATCCGCAGTCTCGCTCTGTACTGGCACCAGCAAGATGATCATAGAATGAAGCCTTGAAACGAGAAACAAAGAACAATTAGCCCGCGCCGCTCCCTGGTCCAAACTAGACCACTCTTTTGTATCCCTCCATTCCCACTCCGTTCATATAGCTGTCTAGATAAGTCTTAAACGTTCCCAGTGTGTCCGCCTCCACCACCTTGCCCGGCAACACATTCCAGGCCCCCACGACCCTCTGTGTAAAATGTGTCCTTCTGATATCTGTGTTAAACCTCCCCCCCTTCACCTTGAACCTATGACCCCTCGTGAACGTCACCACCGACCCGGGGAAAAGCTTCCCACCGTTCACCCTATCTATGCCTTTCATAATTTTATACACCTCTATTAAGTCTCCCCTCATCCTCCGTCTTTCCAAGGAGAACAACCCCAGTTTCCCCAATCTCTCCTCATAACCAAGCCCCTCCATACCAGGCAACATCCTGGTAAACCTCCTCTGTACTCTCTCCAAAGCCTCCACGTCCTTCTGGTAGTGTGGCGACCAGAACTGGACGCAGTATTCCAAATGCAGCCGAACCAACGTTCTATACATCTGCAACATCAGACCCCAACTTTTATACTCTATGCCCCGTCCTATAAAGGCAAGCATACCATATTCCTTCTTCACCACCTTCTCCACCTGTGACGTCACCTTCAAAGATCTGTGGACTTGCACACCCAGGTCCCTCTGCGTCTCTACACCCTTTATGGTTCTTCCATTTATCGTGTAGCTCCTCCCTACATTATTCCCACCAAAATGCATCACTTCGCATTTATCAGGATTGAACTCCATCTGCCATTTCTTTGCCCAAATTTCCAGCCTATCTATATCCTTCTGTAGCCTCTGACAATGTTCCTCACTATCTGCAAGTCCTGCCAGTTTTGTGTCGTCCGCAAACTTACTGATCACCCCAGTTACTCCTTCTTCCAGATCATTTATATAAATCACAAACATAAAATAAAATAAATTACTGAGAAATGAGACTTACTCAGAATTGAGAGAAATACTGAGAAACAAGAGAGTTACTGACAATCGAGAGTTTTACTGAGAAACAGGAGAATTACTGAGAAATGAGAGTTACTGAGAAATGAGAGATTTACTGAGAAACGAGAGTTACGGAGAAACGGGAGAATTACTGAGGGACGAGAGTTACTGAGAAATGAAAGAGATACTGAGAAACAAGAGTGTTACTGACAAACAAGAGTGTTACTGAGAAACGAGTGTTACTGAGAAACATGAGTTCCTGAGAAATTAGACAGTTATTTAGAAACGAGAGTGTTACTGAGAAACGAGAGAGTTGCTGAGAAATGAGACGTTACTGAGTAATGCATTTTAATGAGAAACGTGGGTTACTGAGAAACGACTCTAGAGTGACTGAGAAATGAGAGAGTTACTGAGAAACAAGAGAGTTACTGAGAAACGCGAGTGTTACTGAGAAACGAGTTACTGAGAAATGAGTGTCACTGAGAAATGAGAGTGTTACTGAGAAACAAGGTAGTTACTGAGAAATGAGAGATTAACTGAGAAGTGAGAGTGTTACTGAGAAACAAGAGTTACTGAGAAATGAGAGTCTTACTGCGAAATGGGAGTGTTATTGAGAATTGAGAGATTAACTGAGAAGCGAGAGTGTTACTGAGAAACGAGAGTGTTACTGAGAAATGAGAGTTTCTGAGTAATGAGTTTTACTGAGAAACATGGGTTAGAGAAACGACCCTAGAGCTACTGAGAAACAAGAGAGTTACTGAGAAACGTGAGTGTTACTGAGAAATGAGAGTTACTGAGAAATGAGTGTTACTGAGAATCGAGTGAGTTACTGATAAAAGAGAGAGTTACTGAGAAACAAAAGTGTTACTGAGAAATGAGTGTTATTGAGAAATGAGAGTGTTACTGAGAAAGGAGATTGTTACTGAGAAATGAGAGAGTTACAGGGAAATGAGAGGAATACTGAGAAATGGGCAGGTTGCTGAGAAGTGAGTGTGTTACTGAGAAATGAGAGGTTTACTGAGAAACGAGAGTTACTGAGAAACGAGAGAATTACTGAGGAACGAGAGTTACTGAGAAATGAAAGAGATACTGAGAAACAAGAGTGTTACTGAGAAATGAGAGTGTTACTGAGAAACGTGAGTTCCTGAGAAATTAGACAGTTATTTAGAAACGAGAGTGTCACTGAGAAACGAGAGAGTTGCTGAGAAATGAGACGTTACTGAGTAATGCGTTTGAATGAGAAACGTGGGTTACTGAGAAACGACTCTAGAGTGACTGAGAAATGAGAGAGTTACTGAGAAACAAGAGAGTTACTGAGAAACGCGAGTGTTACTGAGAAACGAGTTACTGAGAAATGAGTGTCACTGAGAAATGAGAGTGTTACTGAGAAACAAGGTAGTTACTGAGAAATGAGAGATTAACTGAGAAGTGAGAGTGTTACTGAGAAACAAGAGTTACTGAGAAATGAGAGTCTTACTGCGAAATGGGAGTGTTATTGAGAATTGAGAGATTAACTGAGAAGCGAGAGTGTTACTGAGAAACGAGAGTGTTACTGAGAAATGAGAGTTTCTGAGTAATGAGTTTTACTGAGAAACATGGGTTAGAGAAACGACCCTAGAGCTACTGAGAAACAAGAGAGTTACTGAGAAACGTGAGTGTTACTGAGAAACGAGAGTTACTGAGAAATGAGTGTTACTGAGAATCGAGTGAGTTACTGATAAAAGAGAGAGTTACTGAGAAACACGAGTGTTACTGAGAAATGAGTGTTATTGAGAAATGAGAGTGTTACTGAGAAAGGAGATTGTTACTGAGAAATGAGAGAGTTACAGGGAAATGAGAGGGATACTGAGAAATGGGCAGGTTGCTGAGAAGTGAGTGTGTTACTGAGAAATGAGAGGTTTACTGAGAAACAAGAGTTACTGAGAAACGAGAGAATTACTGAGGAACGAGAGTTACTGAGAAATGAAAGAGATACTGAGAAACAAGAGTGTTACTGAGAAATGAGAGTGTTACTGAGAAACGTGAGTTCCTGAGAAATTAGACAGTTATTTAGAAACGAGAGAGTTACTGAGAAATGAGAGAGTTGCTGAGAAATGAGACGTTACTGAAAAACAAGAGGGAAACAAGAGAGTTACGGAGAAAGGGGAGTTTTACTGAGTAACGAGAGAGTTACTGAGAAATGAGTGCGTTATTGAGAAATGAGAGTATTACTGAGAAACGAGAGTTACTGAGAAACGCGAGACTTACTGAGAAATGAGTGTTACTGAGAATCGAGTGAGTTACTGAGAAAAGAGAGAGTTACTGAGAAACAAGAGAGTTACTGAGAAACGAGTGTTATTGAGAAACGTGAGACTTACTGAGAAATGAGAGAGTTACTGAGAATTGAGAGAGTTACTGAGAAACAAGAGAGTTACTGAGAAACGGGAGAGTTACTGAGCAACAAGAGTGTTACTGAGAAAAGAGAAAGTTACTGAGAAACTAGAGTTACTGAGAAATGGGAGAGTTATTGCGAAACCCAAGTGTTACTGAGAAACGGGAGAGTTACTAATAACTGAGAGATTTACTGAGGAACAAGAGAGTTAATGAGAAACGGGAGAGTTAATGAGAAATGAGAAATTTACTGAGAAATGTGAGAGTTGCTGGGAAATGAGAGTTACTGAGAAACAAGAGAGTTACTGAGAAATGCCAGTGTTACTGAGAATCGAGAGAGTTAATGAGAAAAGAGAGAGTTACTGAGAATTGAGAGAGTTACTGAGAAACAAGAGAGTTACTGAGAAACGGGAGAGTTACTGAGCAACAAGAATGTTACTGAGAAAAGAGAGAGTTGCTTAGAAACTAGAGTTACTGAGAAACAAGAGAGTTATTGAGAAACACGAGTGTTACTGAGAAGCGGGAGAGTTACTGAGAAATGAGAGCGTTACTGAGGAACAAGAGAGTTACTTAGAAATGAGTCACTGAGAAACAAGAGTGTTACTGAGAAATGAGAGAGTTTCTGAGAAATGAGAGAGTTACTGAGAAACAAGAGTGTTCCTGAGAAACGGGAGAGTTACTGAGAAACGAGTTACTGAGAAATGAGAGTGTTACTGAGAATCGAGAGAGTTACTGAGAAAAGAGAGAGTTACTGAGAAAAAAGAGTGTTACTGAGAAACGAGAGTCACTGAGAAATGAGAGAGTTACTGAGAAATGTTAGTGTTACTGAGAAACGAGAATGTTACTGAGAATCGAGGGACTTACTGAGAAATGAGAGCATTACTGAGAAACGAGGGAGTTACTGAGAAATGGGAGAGCTACTGAGAAATGGGAGAGTTACTGGAAAACTGGAGTGTTACTGAGAAATGACAGAGTTACTGAGAAATGACAGTGTTACTGAGAAACAAGACTTACTGAGAATTGAGAGAGATACTGAGAAACAAGAGAGTTACTGAGAAACGAGAGTTACTGAGGAATGAGAGTTACTGAGAAATGAGAGAGTTACAGAGGAACGAGAGAGTTACTGAGAAATGAGAGAGTTACTGAGCAACGAGAGTGCTACTGTGAAACGAGAGAGTAACTGACCAATGAGAGAGCTACGGAGAATCGAGGGACTTACTGAGAAATGGGAGAGTTACTGAGAAACGAGAGTTACTGAGGAATGAGAGGGTTGCTGAAAAATGAGTGAGTTACTGAGAATCGAGAGAGTCACTGAGAAACGAGAGAGTTACTTAGAAATTAGAGTGTTACTGAGAAATGAGCGGGTTGCTGAGAAATGAGTATGTTACTGAGAATCGAGAGAGTTACTGGGAAACGGAGAGTAACTGAGAAATGAAAGTTACTGAGGAATGAGAGTTACTGTGAAACGAGAGAGTAACTGACAAATGAGAGAGATACGGAGAATCGAGGGACATACTGAGAAATGGGAGAGTTACTGAGAAATGAGAGAGTTACTGAGAAATGAGTTGCTGAGAAATGAAAGAGTTACTGAGAAACGCGAGTGTTACTGAGAAACACGAGTGTTACTGAGAAACGAGAGTTACTGAGAAATGAGTGTTACTAAGAATCGAGTGAGTTACTGAGAAAAGAGAGAGTTACTGAGAAACAAGAGTGTTACTGAGAAATGAGTGTTACTGAGAAATGAGAGTGTAACTGAGAAAAGAGAGTGTTACTGAGAAATGAGAGAGTTACTTAGAAATGAAAAAGTTGCTGAGAAACAAGAATGTTACTGAGAAACGAGAGTGTTACTGAGAAATGAGAGTGTTACTGAGAAATGGGAGTGTTACTGACACATGAGAGAGTTACTGAGAAACGAGTGAGTTACTGAGAAATTAGAGAATTACTGAGAAATGAGAGAGTTACTTAGAAATGAGAGAGTTACTGAGAAATGAGAGAGTTCCTGAGAAATGTGAGTTGTTGAGAAATGAGAGTTACTGAGAACCAAGAGTGATACTGAGAAACGAGAGTGTTACTGAAAAATGAGAGTGCTACTGAGAGAAGAGACTGTGACTGAGAAATGAGAGAGTTACTTAGAAATGAGAGCGTTACTGAGAAACAAGAGTGTTACTGAGAAATGAGACTGTTACTGAGAAATGAGAGCGTGACTGAGAAACATGAGAGTTACTCAGAAACGAGTGTTACTGAGAAAGAGAGTGTTACTGAGAAACGGGAGTGTTACTGACAAATGAGAGAGTTACTGAGAAATGAGTGAATTACTGAGAAATGAGCGGGTTGCTGAGAAATGAGTGTGTTGCTGCGAAACGGGAGAATTACTGAGAAACGAGAGTTACTGAGAAATGAGAGAATTACTGAGAAACAAGAGTGTTACTGAGAAATGAGAGTGTTACTGAGAAACATGAGTTCCTGAGAAATTAGACAGTTGTTTAGAAATGAGAGAGTTACTGAGAAATGAGAGAGTTACAGAGAAATGAGACGGTACTGAAAAACAAGAGGGAATCAAGAGAGTTACAGCGAAAGGGGAGTTTTACTGAGTAATGAGAGAGTTACTGAGAAATGAGTGCGTTATTGAGAAATGAGAGTATTTCTGAGAAACGAGAGTTACTGAGAAACGCGAGACTTACTGAGAAATGAGAGAGTTACTGAGAATTGAGAGAGTTACTGAGAAACAAGAGAGTTACTGAGAAACGGGAGAGTTACTGAGAAAGGAAAGTTACTGAGAAACAGGAGAGATGCTGAGAATTGAGATGTTACTGAGAAACAAGAGAGTTACTGTGAAATGTGAGAGTTACTGAGAAATGAGAGGGTGACTGTGAAACGAGAGAGTAACTGAGAAATGAGAGAGTTACGGAGAAAGGGGAGTTTTACTGAGTAATGAGAGTGTTACTGAGAAATGAGAGAGTATCGGAAAAACGAGAGGGTTACTGAGAAACGAGAGAGTTACTGAGAAATGAGAGTTACTGAGAAACAGGAGTTTTACTGAGAAATGAGAGTGTTTCTGAGAAATTAGAGAGTTACTGAGAAACGGGTGTGTTACTGGGAAACAACTGAGTTTCTGAGAAACAAGAGTGTTACTGAGAAACGGGAGAGTTACTGAGAAACGAAAGTTACCGAGAAACAAGAGAGTTGCTGAGAACCAAGAGTTACTGAGAAACAGGAGAATTACTGAGAAATGCAAGAGTTACTGAGAAACGAGAGTTACTGAGAAATGAGAGAGTATCGGAAAAACAGGAGTGTAACTGAGAAACGAGAGAGTTACTGAGAAATGAGAGAGTAACTGAGAAACGGGTGTGTTACTGGGAAACAACAGAGTTTCTGAGAAACAAGAGTGTTACTGAGATAGAAGAGTGCTACTGAGAAATGAGAGAGTTTCTGAGGAACACGTGAGTTACTGAGTAATGAGAGTGTTACTGAGAAACAAGGGAATTACTGAGAAATGAGAGACTTACTGAGAAGCGAGAGTGTTACTGAGAAACAAGACAGTTACTGAGATAGAGGAGTGATACTGAGAAATGAGAGGGTTACTGAGAAACGAGTGAGTTACTGAGTAATGAGTGTGTTACGGAGAAACGGGAGGGTTACTGCGAAACGATGGAGTTATTCAGAAATGAGCCTGTTACTGAGAAATGAGAGTTACTGAGAAATGAGAGAGTTACTGAGGAGCGAGAGTGTTACTGAGAAACAAGAGAGTTACTGAGAATCGAGAGTTTTACTGAGAAACGGGAGTGGAACTGAGAAATGACTTAGTTACTGGGAAAAGAGAGTGTTACTGAGAAATGAAAGAGTTACTGAGAAATGAGAGAGTTACTGAGAAATGAGAGTGTTACTGAGAAACGAGTGAGTTACTGAGAAATGAGACAGTTACTGAGAAACGAGAGTGTTACTGAGAATCGAGAGTTTTACTAAGAAACAAGAGTTACTGAGGAATGAGTTACTGGAAAAAGAGAGTTACAGAGAAATGAGAGTTACTGAGAAACAAAGAGTTACTGAGAAATGAGAGTTTTACTGAGGAACTGGAGAGTTACTGTGAAACGAGAGAGATAAGAACATAAGGACATAAGAAATAGGAGCAGGAGTAGGCCACCTAGCCTCTCGAGCCTGCCCCGCCATTCAATAAGATCATGGCTGATCTGACGTGGATCAGTACCACTTACCTGCCTGATCCCCATAACCCTTAATTCCCTTACCGATCAGGAATCCATCCATCCGCGCTTTAAACATATTCAGCGAGGTAGCCTCCACCACCTCAGTGGGCAGAGAATTCCAGAGATTCACCACCCTCTGGGAGAAGAAGTTCCTCCTCAACTCTGTCTTAAACCGACCCCCCTTTATTTTGAGGCTGTGTCCTCTAGTTTTAACTTCCTTACTAAGTGGAAAGAATCTCTCCGCCTCCACCCTATCCAGCCCCCGCATTATCTTATAAGTCTCCATAAGATCCCCCCTCATCCTTCTAAACTCCAACGAGTACAAACCCAATCTCCTCAGCCTCTCCTCATAATCCAAACCCCTCATCTCCGGTATCAACCTGGTGAACCTTCTCTGCACTCCCTCCAATGCCAATATATCCTTCCTCATATCCCTCCAATGCCAATATATCCTTCCTCATATCCTTCCTCATATGCGGCCTCACCAATGCCCTGTACAGGTGCATCAAGACATCCCTGCTTTTATATTCTATCCCCCTCGCGATATAGGCCAAAATCCCATTTGCCTTCTTGATCACCTGTTGTACCTGCAGACTGGGCTTTTGCGTCTCATGCACAAGGACCCCCAGGTCCCTTTGCACAGTAGCATGTTTTAATTTGTTTCCATTGAGATAGTAATCCCATTTGTTATTATTTCCTCCAAAGTGTATAACCTCGCATTTATCAACGTTATACTCCATTTGCCATATCCTCGCCCACTCACTCAGCCTGTCCAAATCTCTCTGCAGATCTTCTCCGTCCTCCACACGATTCACTTTTCCACTTATCTTTGTGTCGTCTGCAAACTTCGTTACCCTACACTCCGTCCCCTCCTCCAGATCATCTATATAAATGGTAAATAGTTGCGGCCCGAGTACCGATCCCTGCGGCACGCCACTAGTTACCTTCCTCCAACCGGAAAAACACCCATTTATTCCGACTCTTTGCTTCCTGTCGGATAGCCAGTCCCCAATCCACTTTAACACACTACCCCCAACTCCGTGTGCCCTAATCTTCTTCAGCAGCCTTTTATGGGGCACCTTATCAAACGCCTTTTGGAAATCCAAAAACACCATCAACCGCCCTAGTCACATCTTCATAAAAATCCAACATGTTCGTCAAGCACAACTTTCCCCTCATGAATCCATGCTGCGTCTGATTGATCGAACCATTTCTATCCAGATGCCCTGCTATCTCCTCTTTAATAATGGATTCCAGCATTTTCCCTACTACAGACGTTAAGCTGACCGGCCTATAGTTACCCGCCTTTTGTCTCCTTCCTTTTTTAAACAGCGGCGTAACATTAGCCGTTTTCCAATCAACCGGCACTACCCCAGAATGCAACGAGTTTTGATAAATAATCACTAACGCATCCACTATTACCTCTGACATTTCTTTCAATACCCTGGGATGCATTCCATCTGGACCCGGGGACTTGTCCACCTTCAGTCCCATTAGTCTACCCAGCACTGCCTCTCTGGTAACATTAATTGTATTAAGTATTTCTCCTGCTGCCAACCCTCTATCGTAAATATTTGGCAAACTATTTGTGTCCTCCACCGTGAAGACCGACACAAAAAACTTATTTAAAGACTCAGCCATATCCTCATTTCCCACTATTAACTCCCCCCTCTCGTCCTCCAAGGGTCCAACATTCACTCTAGCCACTCTATTCCTTTTTATATATTTATAAAATCTTTTACTATCATTTTTTATATTAATTGCTAGCCTAGCTTCATAGTCTATCCTTCCTTTCTTTATTGCTTTCTTAGTCTCTCTTTGTTGTTTCTTAAATTTTTCCCAATCACTTGTTTCTCCACTATTTTTGGCCACTCTGTACGCAGCTGTTTTTATTTTAATACTCTCCTTTATTTCCTTCGTTATCCACGGCTGGTTCTCCCTTTTCTTACAATCCTTGTTTTTTGCTGGAATATATTTTTGCTGAGAACTGAAAAGGATCTCCTTAAAAATCCTCCACTGTTCCTCAGCTATCCTACCTGCCAGCCTGCTCTCCCAGTCTACCTTAGCCAATTCATCCCTCATCCTATCATATTTCCCTCTGTTCAAACAGAGGACACTGGTTTGGGACCAAACTTTCTCCTCTTCCATCTGAATCAGAAATTCGACCATATTGTGGTCACTAGACCCAAGAGGGTCCTTCACAATAAGATCCTTAATTCTACCTACCTCGTTACACAATACCAGATCCAAAATAGCTCGTTCCCTCGTCGGTTCCGTAACATGCTGTTCAAGGAAACTATCCCGACAGCATTCTAAGAACTCTTCCTCCATTCCACCCTTACCGACTTGAGTCTGCCAGTCAATGTGCATGTTGAAGTCCCCCATGATTATTGCCGTTCCGTTTTTACACGCATCCCTTATCTGCTTGTTTATAGCCCTCCCTACCTCAACATTATTATTTGGGGGCCTATATACCACACCTACTAGTGTCTTTCTCCCTCTACTATTCCTCATCTCTACCCATAATGATTCCACGTTTTGTTCCTCAGAGCCTATGTCATCCCTCAGTACTACCCTGATATTATCTCTTATTAATAGCGTGACCCCACCACCTTTTCCTTCCTGTCTATTCTTCCTAAACGCCTGATACCCCTGGATATTCATCTCCCAGTCCTGGTCACCTTTCAGCCACATTTCTGTAATGGCCACTAGATCGTACCCACTTGTGCTGATTTGCACCATCAACTAATTTACCTTGTTCCGAATGCTTCGTGCATTCAGGCAAAGTGTCCTTATTCCAGCTTTTATCTGGACCCGCTTTGATGAGTCGCGAACACCCTTTCCCTCTACTCCCTTATCTAAATTACCGCCTTCATTCACTTGCACCCTCTCCTCTACCATTAATTTTGTAATTCCCCTTACCCCTGCATCCTCCCCCCCATCAATTAGTTCCTTGATCCTAGTCCACTCTTCTAGCTCCCCTCCCCCCAACCTATCTAGTTTAAATTCTCCCCAGTAGCCTTAGCCAACCTACCGGCCAGGATATTGGTCCCCCTGTGATTCAAGTTCCACCCGTTTTTTGTATACAGATCACCCCTGCCCCTAAAGAGGTCCCAATGGTCCAGGAACCTGAATCCCTGCCCCCTGCACCAGATACTGAGAAACAAGAGAGTTAGAAACATAGAAACATAGAAAACTACAGCACAAAACAGGCCCTTCGGCCCCACAAGTTGTGCCGAACATATCCCTACCTTCTCGACCTACCTAGAACCCTCCATCCTATTAAGTCCCATGTACTCATCCAGGAGTCTCTTAAAAGACCCTATTGAGTTCGCCTCCACCACCACTGACGGCAGCCGATTCCACTCACCCACCACGCTCTGTGTGAAAAACCTCCCCCTAACATTTCCCCTGTACTTACCCCCCAGCACCTTAAACCTGTGTCCTCTCGTAGCAGCCATTTCCACCCTGGGAAAAAGCCTCTGAGAGTCCACCCAATCTATGCCTGGTCTCCTCTCATCCTACGTCTCTCCAAGGAGAAAAGACCGAGCTCCCTCAGCCTATCCTCATAATGCATGCCACTCAATCCAGGAAACATCCTTGTAAATCTCCTCTGCACCCTTTCAATCTTTTCCACATCCTTCCTGTAATGAGGCGATCAGAACTGAGCACAGTACTCCAAGTGGAGTCTGACGAGGGTCTTATATAGCTGCATCATTATCCCCGGACGCCTAAACTCAATCCCTCGATTGATAAAGGCCAGCACACCATACGCCTTCTTAACCACCTCCTCCACCTGCGGGGCCGATTTTAGAGTCCTATGGACCTGGACCCCAACGTCCTTCTGATCCTCTACCGTACTAAAAGTCTTTCCCTTTGTATTGTACTCCTTCATCCCATTTGACCTGCCAAAATGGACCACTACGCATTTATCTGGGTTGAAGTCCATCTGCCACTTCTCCACCCAGTCTTGCATCCTATCTATGTCCCTCTGTAACTTCTGACATCCCTCCAGACTATCCACAACCCCACCAACCTTCGTGTCGTCGGCAAACTTACCAACCCATCCCTCCACTTCCTCATCCAGGTCATTTATGAAAATGACAAACAGCAAGGGTCCCAGAACAGATCCCTGGGGCACACCACTGGTGACCAACCTCCAATTATACACACTCTCTGCCTCCTTTGGGTAAGCCAATTCTGGGATCCAAGGGGCTGTTGCCCTGTGGATCCCATGCCCTCTCACTTTTTTGAGAAGCCTTGCATGGGGGACCTTATCGAATGCCTTGTTAAAGTCCATATAAACCACATCTACCGCTTTCCCTTCATCAATGTGTTTAGTCACATTTTCGAAGAACTCCACCAGGCTCGTAAGGCACAATCTGCCTTTGACAAAGCCATGTTGAGTATTCTTGAGCATACTAAACCTCTCTAAATGCTCATAAATCTTGTCCCTCAGGATCTTCTCCATCAGCTTACCAACCACTGAGGTTAGACTCACCGGTCGGTAATTTCCTGGGCTATCCCTATTCCCCTTCTTGAAAATAGGAACCACATCCGCAATCCTCCAATCCTCTGGCACTTCTCCCGTCTCCATTGACGACGCAAAGATCATCGCCAGAGGCTCTGCAATCTCCTCCCTCGCCTCCCACAGTAACCTGGGGTACATCCCATCCGGACCCGGCGACTTATCTATCTTGATGCCATTCAAAGATTCCAGCACAACCTCTTTGTTAAAGTCCACATACTCAATCTTTTCAGTCCACCGCAAGCCCGCAGTACATCCACCCATGTCCTTCTCCTCTGTGAAAACCGAGGCAAAATACTCATTAAGCACCTCTGCAATTTCTACTGGTTCCGTACAGATTTTCCCACCTTCACCTTTTATAGGCCCTATTCCTTCACGTCTCATCCTTTTACTCTTCACATATTTATAGAACGCCTTAGGGTTTTCCTTAATTCTACTTGCCAAGGCCTTCTCGTGGCCCCTTCTGGCTCTCCTAATTTCCTTCTTTAGTCCCTTCCTACAAGCCGTATACTCATCTAGATCCCTATCTTTGCCAAGCTCTCTGAACCTTTTGTACGTTTTCCTTTTCTTCTCGACTAGGTCCCGCACAGCTTTCGTGCACCACGGTTCCTTTAACCTACCAACTCCTCCCTGACTGCTCAGAACATTGTCCTGTAGAACCCTAGACAGACATTCCTTGAAAAACTGCCACCTCTCTTCAGTCGATTTAGGGATAGGGCCGGACGGCAGGGCAAGGCTTACAATTGGGGGAGAGGTAATTATGATGCGATTAGGCAAGAATTAGGGGGCATAAGATGGGAACAGAAACTGTCAGGGAAAGGCACTGATGAAAAGTGGAACTTTTTCAAGGAACAAATACTGGGTGTCCTTGATAGGTATGTCCCTGTCAGGCAGGGAGGAAATGGCCGAGTGAGGGAACCGTGGTTCACAAAAGAGGTGGAATGTCTTGTGAAAAGGAAGAGGGAAGCTTATGTAGGGATGAGGAAACAAGGTTCAGATGGCTCGACTGAGGGTTACAAGTTAGCAAGGAACGAGCTGAAAAAGGGGCTGAGGAGAGCTAGGAGGGGACATGAGAAGTCCTTGGCGGGTCGGATCAAGGAAAACCCCAAGGCTTTTTACTCTTATGTGAGGAATAAAAGAATGACCAGGGTGAGGTTAGGGCCGGTCAAGGACAGTGGTGGGAACTTGTGTATGGAATCAGTAAAGATAGGCGAGGTGATGAATGAATACTTTTCTTCAGTGTTCACCAAGGAGAGGGGCCATGTTTTTCAGGAAGAGAAGGTGTTACAGGCTAATAGGCTGGAGGAAATAGATGTTCAGAGGGAGGATGTATTGGCAGTTTTGAATAAACTGAAGGTCGATAAGTCCCCTGGGCCTGATGAAATGTATCCTAGGATTCTTTGGGAGGCGAGGGATGAGATTGCAGAGCCTTTGGCTTTGATCTTTGGGTCCTCGCTGTCCACGGGGATGGTGCCAGAGGACTGGAGAGTGGCAAATGTTGTTCCTCTGTTTAAGAAAGGGAATAGAAATGACCCTGGTAATTATAGACCGGTTAGTCTGACTTCGGTGGTTGGTAAATTGATGGAAAAGGTCCTTAGGGATGGGATTTACGACCATTTAGAAAGATGCGGATTAATCCGGGATAGTCAGCACGGATTTGTGAAGGGCAAATCGTGCCTCACAAATTTGATAGAATTTTTTGAGGAGGTAACTAGGTGTGTTGATGAAGGTAGGGCGGTTGATGTCATATACATGGATTTTAGTAAGGCGTTTGATAAGGTCCCCCATGGTCGGCTTATGATGAAAGTAAGGAGGTGTGGGATAGAGGGAAAGTTGGCCGATTGGATAGGTAACTGGCTGTCTGATCGAAGACAGAGGGTGGTGGTGGATGGAAAATTTTCGGACTGGAGGCAGGTTGCTAGCGGAGTGCCGCAGGGATCGGTGCTTGGTCCTCTGCTCTTTGTGATTTTTATTAATGACTTAGAGGAGGGGGCTGAAGGGTGGATCAGTAAATTTGCTGATGACACCAAGATTGGTGGAGTAGTGGATGAGGTGGAGGGGTGTTGTAGGCTGCAAAGAGACATAGATAGGATGCAAAGCTGGGCTGAAAAATGGCAAATGGAGTTTAACCCTGATAAATGTGAGGTGATTCATTTTGGTAGGACTAATTTAAATGTGGATTACAGGGTCAAAGGTCGGGTTCTGAAGACTGTGGAGGAACAGAGAGATCTTGGGGTCCATATCCACAGATCTCTAAAGGTTGCCACTCAAGTGGATAGAGCTGTGAAGAAGGCATATAGTGTGTTAGCTTTTATTAACAGGGGGTTGGAGTTTAAGAGCCGTGGGGTTATGCTGCAACTGTACAGGACCTTGGTGAGACCGTATTTGGAATATTGCGTGCAGTTCTGGTCACCTCACTATAAGAAGGATGTGGAAGCGCTGGAAAGAGTGCAGAGGAGATTTACCAGGATGCTGCCTGGTTTGGAGTGTCGGTCTTATGAGGAAAGGTTGAGGGAGCTGGGGCTGTTCTCTCTGGAGCGGAGGAGATTGAGGGGAGACTTAATAGAGGTTTATAAAATGATGAAGGGGATAGATCGAGTGAACGTTCAAAGACTATTTCCTCGGGTGGATGGAGCTATTACGAGGGGGCATAACTATAGGGTTCATGGTGGGAGATATAGGAAGGATATCAGAGGTAGGTTCTTCACGCAGAGAGTGGTTGGGGTGTGGAATGGACTGCCTGCAGTGATAGTGGAGTCAGACACTTTAGGAACATTTAAGCGGTTATTGGATAGGCACATGGAGCACACCAGGATGGTAGGGAGTGGGATAGCTTGATCTTGGTTTCAGATGAAGGTCGGCACAACATCGTGGGCCGAAGGGCCTGTTCTGTGCTGTACTGTTCTATGTTCTATGATTTCCCCGAGAATACCTCCTTCCAATTTACTCCTCTAATTTGCTGCCTTATGTCTTCATATTTCCCCTTACCCCATATAAACGCTTTCCTAGCTTGCCTGATCCTCTCTTTTTCCAATGCAAGCATAAGTTCCTGAAAAGCAAGAGATTTACTGAGAAACTAGAGAGTTACCGAGAAACGAGAGAGATACTGAGAAACAAGAGTGTTACTGAGAAACGCGAGAGTTAAAAAAAAATGAGAGAGGTACTGAGAGACTAGAGAGTTGCTGAAAAGTGGGAGAGTTACTGGGAAACGAGAGTGTTACTGAGAAATGAGTGTTTCTGAGAAACAAGATTGTTACTGAGAAAAGAGAGAGTTACTGAGAATTGAAAGAGTTACTGAGAAACGCGAGTGTTACTGAGAAACGGGAGTGAGAGAGTTACTGAGAAATGAGTGTTACTGAAAAATGAGAGAGTTACTGAGAAACAAGAGAGTAACTGAGAATTGAGAGTGTTTCTGAGAAACGCGAGTGTTACTGAGAAACGAGAGAGTTACTGAGAAACGAGTGAGTTACTGAGCAACGAGAGAGTTACAGAGAAACGGGAGAGTTACTGAGCAACGAGAGAGTTATAGTGATATGAGAGCGTTACTGAGAATCGAGAGCTTTACTGAGAAATGAGAGTTACTGAGAAACGAGAATGTTACTGAGAAACGAGAGTGTTACTGAGAAACAAGAGTGTTACTGAGAACTGAGAAAGTTACTGAGAAATGGAAGAGTTACTGAGAAATGAGAGACTTACTGAGAAATGGGAGAGTTACTGAGAAACAATAGAGTTACTGAGAAACGAGAGTGCTTTTGAGCAGTGAGAGTGCTACCAATGGGTTTTTGCAACAATCGACAATGTTTTCATGGTGATCGGTAGACGTTTAATTGCGGATTTTTACTGAATTCAAATTTGACTTTCGATCCCAATCCCAGGATTATCAGCCCCGGGACAATGCCACTACGCCACTATACAAATGTGTGGGGACAAATGCTCCCCTGTGCATTCTCCAAGGCAACAGCTCAACCAATCCGACTCGACTCGCCAAACAATCGACGCCCTTTTCTCCTGCCTTATAAATTATTGCTCCCTTTGAAATTTGGTATTCTTGCATCTGTCCTGTTGAGTGTAAGATGTCTTCATAGGAAGGCAGGACTAAGGAGCAGGAGGAGTACATCCAGCCCTTCGTGGCTGCTCCACCATTCAATAAGATCACGATTGATCCGGTTGAGGCATCAACTCCAAATTGCCATCCGCCCTCCCATAACCATTTCGACCACATGTCAGCGAGACTTAGTTTCAGACTAATAAGAGTGACCAGAAAAGGGAAAGAATGGAAAGGACCTAATCAAATGAATACAGTAATTTTACAAAGACAGAAAGTCTCAATTATTCTCCAATTCACATGGGTATGAATTAAATACACTTTGAACCTAGTTTTACTGTTACTTTAACTTAGAGTCATAGAGGTCGACAGCACAGAAAAAGGCCCTTTGGCCCATTGAGTCTGTGCCTGCCAAACCACCTCATTCTAATCCCATTTGCCGGCACTTGGCCCATAGCCTTGTGTGCCTTGGTATCGCAAGTGCTCCTTTAAATGCTTCTTAAATGTCATGAGGGTCTCTGCTTCCTTTCGGGCAGTGAGTTCCAGACTTCCACCACCCTCTGGGCGAAAACGTTTCTCCTCACATCCCCTCTAAACCTCCTGCCCCTAACCTTAAATCTCTGCCCCCTGGTCACTGCTCCCTCCACCAAGGGGAAAAGTTAACAATATCAAAGTTTATTTATTTCGGTTTATTTATTAGTGTCACAAGTCGGCTGACATTAACACTGCAATTAAGTTACTGTGAAAATCCCCTAGTCACCACACTCCGGCGCCTGTTCGGGTACACTGAGGGAGAATTTAGCACGGCCAATTCACCTAACCAGCACGCCTTTCAGACTGTGGGAGGAAACCGGAGCACCCGGAGGAAACCCACGCAGACACGAGGAGAACGTGCAGACTCCTCATAGACAATGACCCAAGCCGGGAATCGAACCCCAGTCCCTGGCACTGTGAGGCAGCAGTGCTAATTGACTAACTCAGATTCCCTCGGTCAGTTTCCTGTGAATGGGAGGGACTGGAAACAAATAGAAATGAATAAAAGCAATGAATAATGAAAATGAATAATGGGCAGCACGGTGGCACAGTGGTTAGTGCTGCTGCCTCACAGCGCCAGGGACCTGGGTTCAATTCCGGCCTCAGGTGACTCTGTTTGTGTAGGGTTTGCACATTCTCCCCATGTATCATAGAACCATAGAAAATTACAGCTCAGAAACAGGCCTTTTGGCCCTTCTTGTCTGTGCCGAACCATTTTATGCCTAGTCCCACTGACCTGCACTTGGACCATATCCCTCCACACCCCTCTCATCCATGAACCCGTCCAAGTTTTTCTTAAATGTTAAAAGTGACCCCGCATTTACCACTTTATCCGGCAGCTCATTCCACACTCCCACCACTCTCTGCGTGAAGAAGCCCCCCCTAATATTCCCTTTAAACTTTTCTCCTTTCACCCTTTACCCATGCCCTCTGGTTTTTTTCTCCCCTAGCCTCAGCGGAATAAGCCTGCTTGCATTCACTCTATCTAAACCCATCAAAATCTTATACACCTCTATCAAATCTCCCCTCAATCTTCTACGCTCCAGGGAATAAAGTCCCAACCTATTCAATCTCTCTCGCTAACTCAGCTTCTCAAGTCCCGGCAACATCCTTGTGAACCTTCTCTGCACTCTTTCAATCTTATTTACATCCTTCCTGTAACTAGGTGACCAAAACTGTACACAATACTCCAAATTCGGCCTCACCAATGCCTTATATAACCTTACCATAACACTCCAACTTTTATACTCGATACTCCGATTTATAAAGGCCAATGTACCAAAGGCACTCTTTACGACCCTATCCACCTGTGACGTCACTTTTAGGGAATTCTGTACCTGTATTCCCAGGTCCCTCTGTTCAACTGCACTCTTCAGAGTCCTACCATTTACCCTGTACGTTCTACTTTGATTTGTCCTTCCAAAGTGCAATATCTCACACTTGTCTGCGTTAAACTCCATTTGCCATTTTTCAGCCCATTTTTCTAGTTGGTCCAAATCCCTCTGCAAGCTTTGAAAACCTTCCTCACTGTCCACTACACCTCCGATCTTTGTATCATCAGCAAACTTGCTGATCCAATTGACCACATTATCATCCAGATCATTGATATAGATGACAAACAACAATGGACCCAACACTGATCCCTGCAGCACACCACTAGTCACAGGCCTCCACTCAGAGAAGCAATCCTCCACAACCATTCTCTGGCTTCTTCCATTGAGCCAGTGTCTTATCCAATTTACTACCTCCCCATGTATACCTAGCGACTGAACCTTCCTAACTAACCTCCCATGAGGGACCTTGTCAAAGGCCTTGCTGAAATCCAGGTAGAAACCCATGTCTGCGTGGGTTTCCTCTGGGTGCTCTGGTTTCCCCCCATAGTCTGAAAGACATGCTGGTTAGGGTGTATTGACCGTGCTAAATTCTCCCTCAGCGTACCCGAACAGGCGCCGGAGTGTGGCGACTAGGGGATTTTCACAATAACTTCATTGCAGTGTTAATGTAAGTCTAATTGTGACAATAATAAGTAAAATTTAATAGTTTGACTTTCATCTGTTGGAGTCTGTTTGAGGTGAAAACCTTCCCCAGTCTCCAGCCTCTTGTGTCCAATTGAATGGGGGGCTGGGCAATCTTACAAAAGGGGTTCATCCCGAGGGATTAGGAAGGCAGGAAATGAAGGGTTAAATGGTGGGATGTCAGCAGAGTTTGAGGGAAGGTGATTTTTTTTTGTTATTTCATTCGTGGGACATGGGCGTCGCTGACTGGCCAGTATTTATTGCCCATCCCTAGTGGGGGAAAGAAGGGATTTAATGATAGGCACTGGACTGACAGTCAAGGAGCAAGGGGCCGTACGGTGGCACAGTGGTTAGCACTGCTGCCTCACAGCACCAGGGACCCGGGTTCGATTCCCGGCTTGGGTCACTGTCTGTGTGGAGCTTGCACGTTCTCCCCGTGTCTGCGTGGGTTTCCTCCGGATTCTCCGCTTTCCTCCCACAGTCTGAAAGCCGTGCTGGTTGGGGTGCATTGACCCAAACAGGCGTTGGAGTGTGGTGACTAGGGGAATTTCACAGTAATTTCATTGCAGTGTTAGTGTAAGCCTTACTTGTGACTAATAAATTAACTTTAAACTTTAAGTACGGGTGAAACGCCTCTTCACAAATAACACCGAGGGTTTCATTGATTGGGGCATTTTGAGGAGAATTTGGAAAAGTGGATGAGGGCAAAAGAGGAATGGGAGGGTATTTGGATGGGGGCTGCATGGAGATAGGGGCAGGCTGATGGGGAGCAGACTCACAAAACCCTGAAACATCTACATATTCTGTGCAATTCACTGGCTGGAAAGCCTTTGCTGATTCAATTAATGTCACTCTCTATATAAATATACCCAGACAGAGAGGGGACTGCTCCCAGGATGGGCTATGGATGGCAGAACATATTTTTTCCCTCTCTGAGGTATAAGGCAGAGGTTTCCCTGAGAAGGTTTGCACACTGCAGTCTCGACAGCACGAAAGGACCATAGAATGAATGGCCACGGTCATTGAAGGAGGCCACTCGGGCCATTGTGTATCTGCTTGCCCTCTGACTCGTCCCCAAAACTCGTCCCACTTTCTCCCCCGATTGTCTGAATTTCATCAGCGGATTTTTTTTTTTGTGATTCCTGATCCAAAATTGGGATTTGGATTTAGCCCAGCGTGGAGCTCTGGAAATAAGGATGGGGCTGCCATTGGGTTAATTCAATGGAATCGACCCAACTCACTTCCCAAGGGACAGAAACTTCCCTCTGTCACCCAGTTCTCTCTCACTTTGCACTGATGCTCCATCACCCTCAGTTTCTCCCTCTCTCTCCTGTGGATTTCTCTAATGTCCTTCCCCAGTGTGCGGATTACAACACATTCTTCCAGTCTGAACCCGCCCCTTGGTGCCGTCAGCTGGAGGGGCAGAGATATATAAAAGGCAGCGGGATGAAGCGGGCCAGACAGAGCTGGAGTAACCGGGAGAGGCTTTGGCACGGACACAGACTGAGCTGCAGAGAGAGAGAGATACAGAGAGGTCTCAGCATGTCACCACGTTCCCTGCCCAGGCTGGGGCATCTCAGCTTCCTCGCTTACCTGGCTGTGTTCTCATATCTGTCTGTCACCGCCTCGGTCAGCCTGGATCTCACTGAACTCAGAAACAAAGTTTCCAAGATTAAAGTTAACCCCAGGGGGAATCTCTGGGCGACAGGTGAGAGGATAACTCCTTTTGTGTGTATTTGTAAGAGAGATTGTGTGAGATTGCGTGTATGAGTGAGACTTTCTGAATGTATGTACGTCTGTGTGTGTGTGTGAGAGAGAGAGATTGAGTGTGTATGTACGTCTGTGTGAAAGATTGTGTGGATGTATATATGTGTGTGTGAGAGACTGTGTGTAGGTATGTATATATGTGTGAGAGACATTGTGTGTAGGTATGTATGAATGTGTGAGAGACATTGTGTGTATGAGTAAGTTGTGTCTGCATGTATGTACATCTGTGTGTGTGTGAGATTGTGTGCATGTAAATGTGTGTGTTCATATGTAAGTGTGTGAAAGACTGCGTGTGTATCTATGTCTGCATGTGTGTGCATGTGTTTGTGAGGCACTGTCTATGTATCTGTGTGTGAGAGAGACTGTATTTATGAGGCTATGTCTGTGTGAGAGACTGTGTGTGTATCTATGTCTGTGTGTTTGTGTGACTCTGAGTATATATGAGTGAGATTGTGTCCATGTCTGTGTGTATGTGAGGCTGTGTATATGTTTACGTTATTTCATTAGTGTCACAAGTAGGTTTGTGACACTAATGTGAGACTGTGTCTGTGTGTGTGAGAGACTGTGTGTGTCTATGTCTGTGTGTTGTGTGACCGTGTGTGTACATATGTATGTATGGGCAAGATTGTGTCTATGTGTGTGTGTGTGTGTGCATGTGAGACTGTATCTGTGTGAGAGAGAGAGAGAGAGAGAGAGACTGTATGTCTGTGTATGTTTGTGTGGCTGTCTACATATATATGTATGAGTGACATTGTGTCTGTGTCTATACCTGTGTGTGTAAATTTGTAAGGCTGTGTATATGTGAGACTGTGTCTCTGTATGTGTACTCTCAGTGTAGCCCAAGGTCTCAGAGGTTCCTTCAGAAGGGATTCTCCTCCAGCGTGTGACTGTTTGTGGCTGGAATGGTGAATTGGGTAAAGCCATGATCGATATTAAGTGCAAGTATTTCGGAATTATTTTTTTACCAGATATTAACGCTTGAACTGTTTGGAGAGGTGAGGGGAATTGGATATAATTTCAAAGATTGGGATTATCAGGATTATTTCAAAGATTTTGTAATTGTAGGAATGTTTATTTCAGTTAGTGTTAACATCAGTTTGAAGACGATTTTTCACTTTGGTACAGCTGGATACTATTTCCTCCGATCCACACCTTGTCTCCTCATTCTCCACTCTCCGATGTCAATTCATTCCCCCTTTTCCTGGATGTTTCCTCCAGTTTCATTCCCTCAGTATAATCGCCCATGAAGGAATGTTGTTGCTGGGTGGGTGGTAAGGCTGGTGAATGGGGGATGTACTTAACGGTGATAGCATTATCCTGTCTTCCAAAAAACCAAGCTGGGATTTGAATGCCTGGTCCCTAAATGACAATGCCAAGGAGGATCAGCACACGGCTTTCAAAGAGAAATTGGAGAATTCGCTAAAGATTTTTTTAAAATTGCGGCCATAGGGAAATAGAGGTGGCACAGTGATTAGCACTGCTGCCTCATAGTGCCAGGGACCAGGGCTCGATTCCCGGCTTGAGTCACTGTCTGTGTGGAGTCTGCACATTCTCCCCGTGTCTGTGTGGGTTTCCTCCGGGTGCTCCGGTTTCCTCCCACAGTCCGAAAGATGTGCTGGTTAGGTGCATTGGCCATGCTAAATTCTCCCTCAGTGTACCCCAACTTGCGCCGGAGTGTGACGACTAGGGGATTTTCACAGTAACTTCATTGCAGTGTTAATGTAAGCCTACTTGTGACACTAATAAATAAACTTAACCCAAGTTAGAATCACTTGAATTCCACAGTGCAGAAGGAGGCCATTTGGCCCATCGAGTCTGCAATGACCATAACCCCATTCATTGCAATGTTAATGTAAGCCTACTTGTGACAATAATAAATAAATAAGCTTAAACTAGGTGAGCGATGAGACTAGGTGAGTTACTCTGATTGAGAGCTGTTACGAACACGATGGGCAGAATGGTCTGCTCTGTGTTGTGACCATTCACAGAAAAGACTCCAAATGTGTGTCACGTGGAAACAGTTCACCTTGTGTGGAATTAGCAACAGGACTGGAGCTGCTTCTGCGTTTGTTCTTTAGGGCACTTTATGGGCAAGAAGAGCCTGTTCGATTACCCGGACGGGCATGATGACACCGCGGCGAGACTTCCCCTCAACTCCCCTGAAGATGCCGTGGATCTGAAGAACCTGTTGACCCAGAAGATGCTGGATGCTGCCCTAGCTCAGGAGGCTGAGGGAAGGCGAGTG